>NC_136071.1:227913290-228148290 GCF_964261635.1 Lissotriton helveticus | reverse complement strand
GTGCGGGGACAATAACTACACAGTATCCTGCGTGCTGTCACACACTCAACTCTCTGCATAAACGAATTGACACCAGGCGCACAACATCAACCAGGGCTGAAGCCGGGCTCAGGCGGCAGATGACGCGACTAAGCGCGCCTGCTGGGACACTAAACTTTGAACTGACTGCACTTTGCCACACGCGCAGCGTCTCCAGCGCGCGCTGTCACCCACTCAACTCTCTGCATCAACGACTTTACACCACAATCACAACATCAAACAAAACTGGAGCAGGGCCTCAAGCGGGGGATGGCGCGATTCAGCGTGCCTGCGGGGACACGAAATTTACAACTGAATGCACTTTCACATACGCTTACCTACGGAAGTGGAGTACATACACACTAGAGACATCCGCTAATACTTCTTACTCCGAGGTACACACAGTATCTGCACACACATGCCTAACTATTGTGACACTTCATGCTAAAAATGTTCTCTACCGCTAGATTTTAAAATGACTTTCCCTTGCCTATTACACGCATTCTATTTCATACCTGGACAACGTCGGGACGGGCTGTTAGTGTGTGTATATGCTGCCCATACCAACTAACGCTTTGGGGAAGTTGGGGAAGGCGCACGCAGGCTCGGGTGCTACCCGCTACTTGGACAACCCCATGGAGCGTAATATATATATATATATATATATATATATATATATATATATATATATATATATATATACACACATTCACTTAGAAAACCATAGGTTTCAGGCCTTATATAGTTAGGAATTAGCATTTAAAAAAACCATTGAAATTGCTCCTATATAGTTAGTTGTACTAACTATATTTCGCGCACCCGCAATCCACTGCTGATGATGTCACATACTACATCATTCATGACATGGTCAGTGACATCACTGATGATATCTCAAATGACATCACTGATGACATCACTGATGACATCATTCAGTGACTGTGTGTTTCTGTAAAGTTTAAATATGTTTTACATATTGAAGAATGAGTGGATGTGTACGTGTCTGGATGAATGATTTAGTAGGTGCGTGACTGACTATGAGTGAGTGATTAAATGTGTCTTACTAAATGCATGGGTTAGTGACTAAACTGTCTGAATGTGTGCATCAGTATGTTTGTTGTTGTGTAAGCTGCTGCATGTGTTGATCAGTAGCTATATGAGTTGCTATATGGGTTATTGATTGGTTGCCCAAGTATTTGAATGGGAGACTGAGTGTGTGTGGGTGGCTGGGAGGTGTGTGACTCTGTGCATAGATGTGTGAGCAGTTGATTCACTAGGTGTACGAGTTCAAGAGTGCATGTGGAAACAGCTATTTGGGCTGTTGACTGTGTGCATGATTGTGTGTTGGTGAGTGAATGGATATCTCAGTGCTACATGTCCAAGTAAGTACATATGTAAAACACAGTGCATGTGAGAGTTGGCATATATAAATGAATGTACATGAGAGCCAGTGAATGTGCGAGTGGCTGTATGGATCATTGTGTACTTGTATCAGTGATTGTATAAGAGAGTAAGTATGTGTTAGTATATGTTTGAATAAGTAAGGTGTTGTGTGTATAACTGTATAGTTGAGGAAATGGAAGTGTGATTGATTCTTTGCATGACTGACTAGGTGTGTGAGTAACTCCGTGGATGAGTGGCAGTGTGTGAGTGTCTGTATAGGTGTTTGAGTGCATATGATAGTGTTGTATTGATGAGTGACTGTATGTATGAGTAATTCTATGGGTGAATGAGTGAATGTGTGTGTAGACCTAGGAATCAGTGAGTAACTGGTATTGGTGTGTCAATGGTTTCAAGAATGGTAGTCTGTATTTAACACTGGGTGTATCAAAGGTTATATTGGAGTGTGAGGAGGTGCATCGTATTATCACATGAATGATATCATCAGTGATGTGATCAGTGATGTCATCAGTGATGTCACTGACCATGTTATGAATGATGTAATATGTGACATCATCAGCAGTGGATTGCGGGTGCGCGAAATATAGTTAGTACAACTAACTATATAGGAGCAATTTCAATGTTTTTTTAACCCCTTGCACGCTGATGACGGAACAGCTCCGTCATCAGCTGCGGGTGCGCTGTGCTGATGACGGAGCGGTTCCGTCATGGCCCGCTCGCCGCTCATGCGCGGCGCGAATTCCGCGCCTGCGCTGAGCGTTCTATTGAGCGGGGCGGCCATGACGGAACCGCTCCGTCACAAGCACAGCCCAACCGCGGCTGGTGACGGAGCGGTTCCGTCACCAGCATGCGGCGGCCGCGCGGCCGCCCCGCCCCCTTAGCACTGCGGCGGAATAGCCGCCGCAGTGAAGGGGTTAAATGCTAATTCCTAACTATATAAGGCCTGAAACCTATGGTTTTTTTAAGTGAATTTGCAAGGTTTTTAAAATGCTAATTAAAATGCTAATTCCTAACTATATAAGGCCTGAAACCTATGGTTAGGTCGAGCTGGTAAACTGCATCCAAAGGATGCAGGTGTCCAGCTGGAGACCTAATGTTGTCTGTTACGGGCGAAGGACGGACAAGAGGGTGTTACGAGCTTTTTCCCTGGATTTGTGTGCGCGAACGCGCACGTTCTGTCCAGCGCCGTGCACATGCGCGCGCATACAGACAGACACTCGCTCACCCCCCCTCCACAGTCACACACACACACACACGCACTCCAAGACACATACACACACGCACGCACACACATACACAGCCCCCCCCCGCCGCACGCGCGCGCACACAGGCCCCCCCTGCCCCCCGCCCTCGCAGCTCAGCAACCCACTCACCGGCTTCCTTGGTGCGGCGGCTCTCCTCAGCTGCAGGGCCCGGCAGCAGGACTCTTCCTCCCTCCTTCGGCACCGGGGCGCAGGGTAGGCTCCTGCCTGCTCCGGTGCTCCAAACAATCGCGGCTCTTCCGTGGGAGGCGGGGTAGGCTCCCGCCCTCCTACTTCCTGTTTCCGGTTGTCGCGCCAGCCTGCCTGACTTCCTGGTCGCAGGCCGGCGGTACTCGAAAGGGGGAAAAACGACTCCGGCATAGTAAGATATTTTTGCAGTATGGTTTTCACTGGACCCACGAGTTTAGCTCAGGTTTTTACAAGCCCATCTGCTACTGACAGACTATTGTCTCTTGCTTGTGTTGGCACCTCTCTAACCACTGCCCGATCTTGTGTCCGGTTGCTCTTTTCTTTATTAATTTTTTTGGGGGGGGGGGTGTCATTGTTTTGGTAAGCGTGAATGTGGGTCTTGGTTCACAAAAGTTCTTTAGAAAAGTTTAAGCTATTGCCATTATAAATTACAATAACTTTTATTAAAGTATTAGTTATTTAAAAAAATTAAACGCCATTATTATTTGTAATAGCAATACATCTAAGTCATGTAAATACAAAACATATTGCATTACAAATGCTATAGGTATCACATTTGCGAAAGTTATAACTATTGGCATTGTAAATGACAAAGCTATTAATTTCGCTATTTTCAAAAACAACACATAAATAAAAACTTTGCCATTCACAATACCAATAGCTCAAACTTTCCTAATGCGAGACCTATTGCATTGCAAATGCTTGATTTTTTAAGTGAATTTGCAAGGTTTTTTAAATGCTAATTCCTAACTATATAAGGCCTGAAACCTATGGTTTTTTAAAGTGAATTTGCAAGGTTTTTTAAATGCTAATTCCTAACTATATCCGGCGTGAAACCTATATTTTTTTTCAATAAATTTCAAAGGTTTTGTAAATGCTAATTCTATTAGCGGATAACGTTTATATATGTTATTATCCTTCTGGGACCACCTGAGCAGCCATCTTGTTTCTCAGGAGAAGTGAGGCACAAGAGAGCCTAAAACGAGTGGAAAACGCGAAAAGGGGGTAGGGTTGAGACCCCCTGACCCCTTAGCCCTTCTCAGGGGGTCCCAGAAGGACCACCAAGTGCAAAAAAAGAATAATATTTTTTTGCATTTTTTTTTGCCCTTGGGGGTCCTTTCGGGACCCCCTGAGAAGGGCTAGAGGGTTGGGGGGGTCTCTACCCTGCCCCCTTTTTGTGTTTTCCACTCATGTTTTGGGCTCTCTTGTGCCTCAGTTCTCCTGAAAAACAAGATGGTGGCCAACACTTCCTGGTTTGGAATGTTGACAGTCGACTGCCAGCCAGCCAATCAGAAACTCGCATGCGCACGTAAGGGTACGCGCACGTACGTGTACCGTACACGTACGGTGCGCGTACAGTGAGCGCATATAGATATATAATTTGCTCAAATTCAATTTTCTCAACAACTACTGGAGGGATTTTCACCAAATATAGAAAAGGCACTACTGCATACCTATCCCTACCATTTTGCCAAGTTTGGTGTAATTCCGTTCAGCCGTTCGGGCTATAGCCGTGTCTAAAGGTCCCATAGAAAATGCCATTTGAACATTTTCTCAAGAACTACTGGAGGGATTTTCACCAAACATAGCAAAGGTGCATCTGCATACCAGGCCCTACCATTTTGCCAAGTTTGGTGTAATTCCATTCAGCCGTTCGGGCTGTAGCCGTGTCTAAAGGTCCCTATGGAAATTAACATGGGGAAAACACGTTTTGGGACCCCCCTTTCGGCCCCCGCTTGACAAATCCCCCCGAAACTTTCAGGGAAGGAGCAGAGCTGGCCAAAATTCTGGAAAATTACACACAGATTCCTCAATCGGCGCCAAAGTTATTCCCAATAGAATGTTGAGCGCATATAGATATATGATTTGCTCAAATTCAAATTTTCAACAACTACTGGAGGGATTTTCACCAAACATACAAAAGGCACTGCTGCATACCAGTCCCTACCATTTTGCCAAATATGGTGTAATTCCGTTCAGCCGTTCGAGCTGTAGCCTTGTCAGAATGTCCCTATGGAAATTAACATGGGGAAAACACGTTTTGGGACCCCCCTTTTTTCTTGGCCCCCGCTTGACGAATCCCCCCCCCCCCCCGAAACTTTCAGGGAAGGAGCGGAGCGCAGCGAGACAAATTTAAGGAAAATTACAGACCGATCCCTCAATCGGCGCCAAAGTTATTCCCAATAGAATGTTGGGGATTTCCTATGGTAACTAGGTCCTAACTATATATACCTACTGGCGACCGCCAGTAGGTAATATATATATATATATATATCTATCAATCAGAATATTTAATTCTAGTAACATGGTGTTTTCCTCCTGTGTAGAAACGAATGTTGTGTGAACTCCTTTGCCAAGTGATTCAATGCCACTTCAGTGATTGGTCCCACTGTATTAAGCACAATTGTAAGGTGTTCTTCATTCTATCTTTGGTTGAGTCTGCCCTGGTGGTATAATCCTACCAGGGTGTAGCTAGCGGCTAATAAAGCATGTCATGATAAGTGAGTGAGGCGTCTAATCCAATATCTTTGAATATCCAAGAGGTTTGAGGAGGGACCCCAAAACATGTAGCGTAGCCAGTGGGTCAGTGACCACAGTGAAGGAAGGTAATGGGCAAGCTGGCTGTGGTTTGTATTATGAAATGCAGCAATAAACAGGTTTCAGTTATGGAGCGCCTCTGGGCCCCGGTGCCACTACACCAATGGAAGCTAAGCCCATGCACAAGACAGTTTATTAAATACAAACTCCTACAGGTATACAGCACATTAGTCTCCAAACAGATGTCAAGCTCACTCTCTAGCCAGTGCTTGACCTTTCTGGACTAGTAGCCACTTACCAGCTGCTGGTAAATGTTGAAGCACGGCCATAGTGGCCTTTACCAACGGTGAACTGATCTGCTCGATTAACTATCTCCAGGCTGCTGGACTTACTGGCAGCCTGTCCACTCTGTGGCTCAGTCAGTCTCGCTTGACTCAGTGGATGGGAGTCTTGGACAGTGCTGCTGCTGTACTGTCCATTGACCAGTCACACCCTGATCAGCCATGTCTTCTAAAGGCAGAAGCAAGGCTCTCTTCACTCGGTACAAATGCATGTGGCCCCTGCCACCCAACCCTCCTGGAGGGTAGGTGTTGCTTATCAACCAGGCCCGACCACATCTGCCTAGGGCCCCTGGGGTCAGAGGTCACTTGTGCCATCCACACGCACTGACCTCCACAGAGCTGCACTGAGGGGGGTCACTTGTGTACCAAACTGGGGCCACTCTGGTGATGGGAGTGACATTTTAAATGAAAGCTGCTGCTTGAGGGACAGAAAACACTCTACATGATCATAGTGGGGTGGTGCCCTGCGGGATGACAACCGGCATGGTGCCACGACCCCCTACAATAGGATGTACGTCAGTACAACGCGATCATTTTGATCGCAGTACTTTACACCGCAGTTTTCACAACGCAAGTCGTTACAACGTCTTGCGCTGGATTGAGGATTAATTTAATTTTCTATTCCAACTCCAGCCCACGTAACAGTAGGGAAGGTGTTGGAATAGAAAATCAAACTATTCCTTAAGCAAGAGCGCTATCCAGCGCAAGTCGTAGTAATGACTTGCGTTGTAATGGCTGCGTCGTAAAGGTCACGCGGTGTAAACACCGCGTTGTAAAGGATGTGTCCCCTACTTTCACATGAGTGTACTGCTGTGTTCTCCTGTGGATTAAGTGTGTTTGTTAACCACACGCTGGCAGATGATGTGTCTAGGCGCAGCTCCATTGAATCGTGAGCAGCTCGGTTCCAATAACTTGAGAAGTTGTCACTTTGTAGCTTGTCCATGTCGACAAAGAGGCAACTGTGTATTCTAGACACTGACAACAGGCTCTCAGGCAGCCCAGCAAGCACACTTGCACTGCCAGCACGCTCGCTTTGCAGCGCCTCGTACAGCATGCCTCGTTGTGCGGCGCTTTAGTAAGTGACTAATGCTTATTAGTGCGGTGATGGGGACTCCACACTTAAATTTGTTAGCCATACCCCTGGTGCATGGTACTTGGGAGGGCTGACAGAGAGAGGAAGCAGGAATCGAAAAAAAACTACAAGACTGAGAATAAGAAACTGAGTGTAGGTTGGTGGAAGATAGATGCATGAGGTGGACTAAGACTGGTCATCCATGGCAGCCCTGGCAGTGTTGGTAGCAAGCTACCCCAAAAATTTGGTTTGCTGTACCTTTGTTTCTATGTGTGTGTGTTTATTTTACAAATTAAGTGGTGTTTTGGATTGGAGGTACTTCCCAGGCTTTGAGTAAAATAGTGGAAGATGGCTCAGCAGGCGAGTTTGGAAGAAGGTGAAGACTTACAATGATTCCCACAGTATTTGCCTCAAATAGCCTAGAAAGGCACAGGGGCCGCTGGTTTTGCTGTTGGATGTCTGGAGTTGTGGCTCTTTCTGTGTAACTGTGTTGCGATGTTCTTTCCCACCCTATTCACAGCGCTATACTTTCCGGTCTGTAGAGCACATTGTTTGCTTCATCCCCGGGGCTGAGATGTAGTAGAATTAAATAGTTTCTTCTGTGCATGCTCTCCTTCCTGGTGAAGCCATGCAGGAAGCTCACTGGTGGTTTTTTTTCTCCCTTGTAAACTAAGTGTTAGTCTTTGTCGGTTTCCTGTAATTGTTTTTGGGTTAGTGTCTTGCTAAGAATAAAGGGTGTATATTTCCTGAATTGAATGAATTAGTCTAAGTGGCACACAAGGGGCTGATTAATGGCACACTATCAGGCTAGCGGCATTGTATATAATTATTACACATCTAGATTAATTATATGGACATTTATCTTGTGCAGAAAACCCAGAATTCTGGCATTGATCGGCTACTGATGGAACAAGCTTGTCCGAAGTTGGTAATTAAATCCCCACCCTCTCACCCCCCGGAAAATGTATAGTCCGCTCTGTCTCCCAGATGTATGGCTCCCTGTTCAGTTTACACATCAGCTTTTGACCTCCGCCTGTAATGACTTTATCATTTTTTTCCCCTTTAGTGGACGTGAACAGCCCTGCAGGTCACATAGGACTCTGGTTCTATCGATCTTTATATTGATCTCCTGGATACTGACATGGGCCTCGCGTGCAAGCGTCGCAGGGTCCATAAATATCGCTCTTAAGTAGTTGGATGAGAATGTTCAGGTCTTTAAGACTATTTTTAGGGGTAAATCCAGAACACGTGTTGTAAGCCTGTTGGCCAGGAAGTGAGTTGTCGAGGTAATCGTCCCATTTAGTGATTCTAAGACTTCTCTCTAATTCCTCTCGTACAGCTCTGATCTCTGACGTCGGTGCCTATTTGGCACACGTTTTTTATGGGGTTCCCTGTTAACCCATTTTTGATATATCCACATAAACACTACACGTAGGGAAGCTTTGTAACTTTGTTCATCGGAATTGTATCTTTGTTTCGATTGCTTTTGAGCATAATAGCTAGGGTTGTTATGTATGCCTCCAAATCTCAGTAAAAACAACATTCTGTATACTTATTTGTTTCGTCCCTGAACACCTGCGTTTTATTTATTTATTTATTTATTTATTTATTTATTCACTTTATTAGAAGTGTTGTTTTTTGTTCAGCTCAGGCCCCCACATCAGAGAGCTAGCTCATTGATTCGGCATCAGGCGCCCCAGGCATGTTATGGTTTGGATTAGTGACGTCACTCCCGGCTGCTGTCTGTCTGCCAGGGACGTGAGGCGCAACATGCAAGTACAAAGAGAAGAACAAAGCACTGCAATAAAACAAATTATTCCCAACACTTTGTTGCAAAGTGGAAAAGCTCCACCCCTCTTTCACACATGGATCATTCCATTCCAATAATTCTTGCTAGAACTTGACCTAATTCCGATCATACGACTTGAAATGGCGGACTCCCTGGATTCACATACAAGGTACAAGAGGTCTCCCAGTTGTAATCATATTGCAGGACTATTAAGCCCTGCAAAGAGGCCTGATTTCAACTTGTCAGCCCTCTATAAAAGATATCAAGAAAAAGCCCCTGATTTCGTTTTCTGATTTACTCGAAACCCCTCTTGTAGAAAGTTTCCCTGTTTTTTAATACCCTACACATTGACACCTTTTTTCTTCTATGTGAGATTCAGATCTGACCAACATTAACAGGCCACCGGACATATTTATCAACTACTCAGAACAGGTGATGGGTATAAGCGTTAAACTTCCAGACTCGGGGAAAACCTGTGCAAAACAACCCAGTAAACTGTAACTAGAACGTTATTCCCCATTCCAGGGAATTTAAGCTGTAATCCCTGTTAAGTCAAGGGGGTGATAGCAGCCCGAATAGTTCTGTCTAGCTGAGGAAACTCCCTAAATAGTTATCAGCGAACTGCAATCGCTGGCAGAGTGCTCCATAGACCTATCACGCCTTGTGACTCTGAACATACCTCACTCTCTGCGACCCCACCTTCTGTACAGCAGTGCTTCAGATGCACCTTGCAGGAACTATAAACTGCACCATTTCCCTCCGCAGTCGTGTTTTTTTTATTTCTTCTGTCCTCTCTGTCAACACTCTACAATATGTGGTATTTGTACTGCTTGGGATTCTGCATCCCTCAAACCAGGCAGGAAAGCAGTCGGTGGGGTTAGAAAGGCCTTAATGGCTACTCTGACTTCAAATTAGTGATATTTATGTAAGGATCATCGTACTGAATCTGGTTGATCGGTTGCCTTTCTTTGACTATAGGGCAGTGAGAGGTGTTTTAATTGTACTTTTTATTAGTGTTAAAGCTTTTCAAGATGACATACTCTACAGCACATCAGATTTGTTCTTCTACTGCAAGGTGATGCGCACTGAAATCCTGCATGACTACATACCAAAGACCATTAGCAGAATTTAAGGCTTTACAAATGCTGTCTGAGGTCAAGGCATACAGTGCTTAGGCTGCAAGGTAATATCACTCCAGGTCCCTGTGTGGAAAACTCCTCTTTCTTATGGTAGCACTATTATGTCTTTGCTTATCCCAGCTAGTTTCCAAGCCTATTGCGGCGATGAGTGAAGTATTCTTCATGCGGTGGGAGAGGGATATTTAGAAAAAGGTAAGTAAATCTGTGCAGGACAACCATCCTTATCTGTTTGATTTTCACCAGATTGTTCTGGCACAGTTGGGTCCAGCACAGAATAAGGCTCTGTCGCTGATCTAGATCAAACCTGTAACTGAGTACAGTAAAGCTGTGGCCTTGCTCACTGCAACGCCTGCTATCACACCAGCCTGAACTTCATATCTGCACCTGTTTCCCAGGGTTTTCCTGTCAGACATTCAGTGTAATGAAGGTTGTGCGACCAGTTCTTGATCTTCAAATTCTCATATATATATATATATATATATATATATATATATATATATATATATATATATATATATATATATATATATATATTTCTTTTTAATTTCTTGTAAAAGAAGAATCTTTGTAAACCTGTACATGCAGAACCCCCCCCCCCCCCCCCCCCAAACCTCGGCCAGTGTTTTGTAAAAAGAAGCAAGGGGTGCTGCACTTTGGGAGATTCAATCACTTGAAGCTGCAGTAGTGATTGGCACTGGCCTGGCCTGTTCTAGTGCTTGCACCGAGTTCTGAAAACAACTCCTCGCTTAGCAGGGCGCCTACTCCCCCTCCCGTCCCCAGCCCCTTTCCGCAGTTTGAAGTGCTGGCATCTGCTGTTCATTAAACCTTTCTTATGCAAAGCAAATGTGGTCCTCTTTCCTGGTGTGATTGTAAAATAGCATTCTTTCTGGCTCCAGATAGCTGAAAAGGGAGGGCATTCTGGGACAAAGCACGACTGGGTCGAACTGCATCGAGAACAATTAATATTTGGGATAGACTAAGCAAAAAGAATGCAACCGCTTCTAAATTCTCGTCTTTATGCAAAAGTGATGACGTGTCCATAAAGCGCTTCTCAAAGCAAACCAGCTCATCCTACGCTGGCGACTCGGGAAGGCAGTGTTTTCTGTATAGTGCTCAGCTGTCAAGACGGGCTGTTTCAAAGCACTATCTATCACCTGTGGCTGACATACAGTTAGAATGGGGTTGGAAAGCAAAACTAAGAGCACTGGTAGATAAAGTGATTGCGCGGGAGTGGGGAGGGGGGGGGGGAGGGGGTTCCCAAGCAGTTGTAACGAGTTAGCAAGCTGGGACTTGAACCTGAATTCCATTCTATTCCACCAATTTTACTCCTATCCACATACTCTTCTATCTGGTTGAGTAGGCGGATATTTCATATAGAGCATTAATCAACTTAATGGTGTCTTGTTTTTCACTGAATAATATAAATAGTTGTTTTCTAAATGGTGTCAGGTGCCAAGGCAAAAACTTGCATTCATCATGTTGTGGCACTGCATACAAACAAACGTATAAACAACCCAAAAGAGGATAAAAATGTTTTTTTTAAAAAAAATGCAGGTCACTTGTTGTCTAGGGTGGCATTTAGCAGAAACGTGTGTGTGCCTGTGTGTGTCTCATTATACAACTGTGTTGGAGGTCCATGCACTCTAAGGTCCCTTGTAAGCCCCCTTTCTGCCATCCAGAGAAGGTGAATCGCTTGCTCAGACAGCGATACTCACTGTCTCGTTTCGACTGTTCAGTTTCCCTTCCCCTTTTAAGTATTATGTTAGCATTTTGAAAGCTCTCATTGTGTTTTTCTTGTGCTGTTTGCAATGAAATGGCTTACTGTATACAGTGCATGTACGGAATAAAAAAAAAAGCGTGATGATTCAGTGCTCTTTTGACATGCAATACAGACCCTCAATCCTTTCAGTGGAGGGACTCCATAGGAAATGATACTTAGAATTGCCAGCAGTGTGAGCTGAGAGATCCTCCTGGGAGGATCCATAGCTCTCTGTTTATTGTAAAGAGTCTGTAACTGTAGGTGCGGCGGACAGCTGCGCTGTAAACCAGACCCAATAAAAACTGTTGGGAAAGTACATGAGGGTATGGGATGGAAGTTTGACCGATTGATTCCATATGCTGTTATTCATATGGTCCCACTTTATGGTCTTGTGGCACCATTGCATCCTCTGCTGGGCTCTTTTACTTTTTGTACTATCCTGCGTTAGAGTAACCTCCAAAGCCCTTTTCTTCGTTGGTTAATTCTCTTCCCCCATGAAGAATGGTGACACCCATGGTCCGCTCTGTTCACGCCATTTGAGTTTTCTTCTCAGTGGTTTTGGAAGGAAATCTGCTGTTTTCTGGCAGACCAGATGTGACAGAAAATTGGGGGCAATGTCACTGAAGGTTTAGTTTCTGGAAAACTTGGCTCGTTTCCCAGGGCTGTATAGTATTCTTTGCAGACCCACATGATCTGTCAATGGTCCTTTTGATTTTGCTTGTATTGGTTATTGTAATCTGCCTCTTGTGTCTGTCGTCTGAGGAACGCCCATGGTTTGGCTTCCAAAGCATGTCCAGGAGAGCAGGATCCATGTCAAATTTTCAGGTTCTGCACAGGCTGCGAGAATGAGGCCCATTAAGCGCCATTGCATGGGACGTTATTTTAAGTGGATATGGGCATGTGCAAGGTGTGAATTCCCCCCCCCCCATCCCCACCCTGTTATGCCCATGGTTCAATTGTACTCTTTCCCTAGGACTGCTTGCTGCAGTATTTAGCTGTAGACTGTTTCTGACTTTAGATGATACTCTGACAAGTTCTACATGTTGACATCCTTTGCTGTGAGGGCCTTCAGCAGGTTTTTGCAAAAGGAGTCCAGCAGGATCACTCTCTACTCCCACCCTATTCATCAATAACATTGGACTGATAACCCAGGTATTTAACATTTTGTGTTTTTTCTCAATATATCCGCATTTACTGTCAAGTTTAATGTATAGTGGATACGGCTTGAAAAGTCATTTTTAGATGATGATGATGCAGAAACACTCTAACTTTTTTTGTATTTTGATGTTTTGGAAGAAGAACAAATTGCAGCTGCCGGGCTACAAGTTTGCTCTTAAACAATGCCTGGCTATTTGGAAGCCCCGTGTCCTCTCCTTGGCTAAGGCACAGATCCCAGATGCCTTTCGATCCATAGTTCATGGGCTAGCATGTCAGCAACTCCGATTCGAGCAGTTAAATATTGGCCTCCATGGTTTCACGCTATTAACCTGTGGTCGCTCATGAAGAAATATTATGAGCAAAGCGACTGCCAAGATAAATGATGTAACTTATCCTGTTTTGTAGCGTTGTTGGAGGCTTTAAGGAACAACCACTGTCAACCCATTTTTTTTATATTGAACCAGATGTTATCCTAAACTCCAGGGTTTGTGATTTAATTTTTTTTAATGTGCAGCCACATTTTGCTAATGCAAGGTTTCTTATAATGTAACATAATCTGGTGCATTTACTCTTGTGACTGACCTTTCAAAATCTCAGTGGCCATCTTTTTTCCCCTTTTTTAGGTCGAGCAGACGTACTCTCAATGCGTGAGCATTGAGAGTGTCTGTCTCGACGACTATTGTTGCCCGTTAATGGGAATGTGGACACCAAAGTGTCACGAGCGTTTCCCTCGCAGTTTTCACCGCAGGAGCGCGCGTCCGACCCGCGCATGCGCAGAGTAACTCATAGCCATTTTTTTTTTCCAGCCCCGAACCGAATCAGGTATCAGCGCGCTTTACATATAGGCAGCCCCCACCCCCCACCCCTCTGCATGCACACACAGGCGAGCGCATGCACACGCAGGCACACACATACAGGCACACGGCACAGACACTCGCTCACACACACCCCCCTCCCCCACAGTTACACACACGCACTCCAGACACATACACACACGCACGCACACATACACAGCCCGCACTCGCGCACACATGCTCCCCCCCCCACCCCCCACTCGCGCGCGCGCACACATGCTCCCCTCCGCCCCGCTCAGCAACCCACTCACCGGCTTCATTCGTGCGGCGGCTCTCCTCAGCTGCAGGGCCCGGCAGCAGGACTCTTCTTCCCTCCTTCGGCACCGGGGCGCAGGGTAGGCTCCTGCCAGCTCCGGTGCTCCAAACGCGGCTCCCATCGCGGCTCTTCCGTTGGAGGCGGGGTAGGCTCCCGCCCTCCTACTTCCTGTTTCCTGTTGTCGCGCCGGCCTGCCTGACTTCCTGGTCGCAGGCCGGCATGGTGACGGCGGTGATTTGCGGTACTTATTAATTTAGTTATTTATGCATTTTTATATAGCGCGGACTTTACCCGAAGGCGGGATTTATTTCTTTATGTATTTATGCATTTTTATATAGCGCGGACTTCACCCGAAGGCAGTATTTATTTTTTACTTATGTTATGTCACCGTGTTTATAAAGCACGGCGCACAAAGCCAAAGCAGTCATATACCGTTGATCTGAAGCACACCTCTAGTTCTAATATGGTTTACCAGCTACACAGCATTCAAGCACACTGATGCATGGGATAAACACATTCCACTAAGTAAAACACATTGGAATGCTTTTAGTTTTGAGACAGCTGCTTATTTCTGACTCTTACTGTATGATCTTTGCCTTCCTCCTGTCTCATACCCTTCCTGATTACAAGTCCTTGGCCAGAATTATCTCAGGGTCAGACACTACAGAATACCTGCCAGCACATCAGAACCTTCCCCAGTACACGTCTGTGTATTTCAAATAAACACACACTGACATCCTGACAATAAATGTCAGTGATTCACTTCCTCTTTGCTGTGGTATTCCTGTACAGTACAGCTCAGATGGGTATTTCACAATTTTAAGAAAGCGGTCCTATTTTAACCCCCACCTACTGCGATGATAAATGCCGAATGAAGTAGCCTCAAGGCTAACGTTCAAATAGAGGTTACTCTGGGCTGGATATTGGGCAAGCAGTGATATTCTTTGGTTCGCTGGGGTGCTGTTGATGCCTCAACCTGATGCTTTGTGATAGCAAATGTGCCAAGTTTCTCTCTTGAGATGCGCTGACAATGGTTAAGTGTCAATGTAGGAGGGGTAGGGGTGTGTGTTTGTGTGTTTTGGATATGGTACAGCAATACCATGGAGGGAGTAGTTTGGTGTCAAATTAACCACAAAGGGAAAGACCGAATGGATTGTAAATATGACTGTTGGAAACCGGCTATTTCTGGTAGGCTAAGGCTTATGCCAAAGCCAGGCAGAAACCACCATTCCAGTCAGGGCAAGGAAGTCACACGCCAAGATAACCCCTGCTCGCCCTCTAGGTAGCATGGCGCGGGCAGTCTAGGCTAAACTCGGAGGCGATGTGTAAAGCATTTGCGTCAGCGCACAACAGCAACAACATACTAGGTACACCACAAAAGAGACTCCACACAAGGTTATATTAAAATAACTTTTGTATTGTCAAAACATATCAGATAGAAATTACACATGTACATTGTGCCAACTGGCACGGCAATATTCACAAGGGATTATTTACAAGACAGGGCCACATGGGCCACTGTCTGAATCAACACTTTGCAGATATAGAAATACTTGTCAGAAATTAGAATAAAAGTATATAAACTTCACTGTAACACAAAGTAACAGTTATAGATCACATCCAGTAACTACTGGGAACAGGTAAGTACCACCTACGCAACCCTAAACTCCTTGGGAGACTGTCACGCAGGGGACCAGGACCTTACTAGGACCACCTGTACTAAGAAAGAAGAACCACCTAAGTATCACACAGCATTTAGGGGTCTAAGAAAGAATACATTACTCATGATGCAATAAACCTACATTCAGAGGAGTAGAAAAGACAACCACCTAAGAATAAACACATTTAGGGGTATAAACCAGAACACCTTACCCATGATGCATGAACACATTCAGAGGAGTAATAAAGAGAAACACATGAGGCCTAAAGCATTCAGAGGTGTTAAGAATAAAGCACATGATGCAGTAAGATACATTCAGGGGTGCAGAATAATACAGTAGCGCAAAAGTCACATGATGTCTAAAACATTCAGAGGTGCAGGAATAAAACATGATGCAAGGAAATACATTCAGAGGTGCAATACCCATACAATTGCGCAAAACCTACATAAGCCACCACCTGTGGCAGTCCCTAGGCCAACTGGCCTTGTTGGGGCTAGAACGCCCTGAGTCTCAATGTCAGGGGCCTAAACGATGCAGGGGCCCACTACTTGCTGGGACCCTGGGAACACTCACAAGGGCCTAAACGTTGCAGCTGGCACTAAGTGCTGCGCAGCTGTGACTGGCCTGGCACCACGGTGCCCTCGCTGTCCCACACAGGGACTCTCTCTCCAACTTGCGCCTAAACGGTGCAGCTGCCCACTAATTGCTGGACAGCTGGAGAATCATCAAAACGGCGCCAGGGCCCTCACTGGCCCTCAGGTGCAAACTGCGCCGAAGCTTGGAGCCACACATGCTCTGAAAACACTGGTCAAACGTTGGAGCCACCCAGGCTCTAAAACACTGGACAATCGTTGGAACCACACAGGCTCTAAAAACAATAGGCACATGTTGGAGCCACACAGGCTCTAAAAGACAATGGTGCCCCAAGCCCCTCACAGGGACTTCTTAGACAGCTACGGGCCCTCGGTGGAGCCTCTCTGGGCTCGAGACCACGTTGGGGCGACCCGCTGCCAACCGGGGCCGCCCTAGATGCACCAAGGTAAATTATGCCTCTACGAGCCTCTCCGGGCTCACACACGCTGGGGCGACCCACTGCCAACTGGGGCCGCCCTAGATGCGCCAATGTCCAGTATGCCCCTACGAGCCTCTGGGCTCGCCAAACGAGATGAGGCCCCTTGAGCCCCTCTGGGCTCATAGAATGTTGGGGCGACCCACTGCCATCTGGGGCCGCCCTCGAAGCCCTCGTGGCTTCACACTGGCTATCGGCGCGAGCTCGCGCCACTGGGGGGGGCGGACACCGCAGCGTGCCCCAGCGCCCCTCCCCTCTTCTGCCCCACTCTGCCCGGCCCTCCGCCCAGACTCACCGGGACTCCATCGCGGGCGGGGCGACAGCGGGTCTCTGCTCGCTCGAGGCTCTCCCTCCAGGCGGGGAGCCTCGCGCCGGCCTTCTCTCTTCCTCGCCGGGGCTCCCTCCGCACGCGGGAGCCCCTCAGCTGCCGACCACGAGTCTCCTCCTCTTCTGCAGGGCTCCCTCGGCACACGGGAGCCCTGCCAGCCGACCGCCTTGTCTCCCTGGGGCTCCCTCAGCCGAGAGGAGCCCCGTCCACCGCCGCCATCTTCTGCCTCTTCCCCCCTCTTCCTCCCCACGCGGACTGCGGGGCGGGACTTCCGGCCGGCCGCGCTGGGATTGGCCGGCCGGCCAGGTACATCCGGGTCGCCGCGGGCAGCGCGGCGGCCCGATGCAGGCAGGCGGGCAGGCATTAAAGATATCAGCGCGGGCAGCCGAAATACAAGGACAGATAAGCGAGGTGGGCACTCGCAATGTAAATAAAGCGCTCCCAGCGCTAAATGACGACCCACAGCGCTATAATTCAAATAAAGCGCTCTACAGCGCTAGAAATCAGGCAGAGCGCTCCCAGGCGCTCAGGGGGAAGCACAGCGCTTCCTGCAAGCAAATGCAGCTCCTCCCTGCTGCAACACGGTCCCAGAGATTCCCAGGGGGCAAGCAAAGTCCCCCCATCAGCCCAGCAAGGCAGAGGGGTCCCCCAGGAGTCCAGGAATGTCCATCAGAGGTCCAGGAGCTGGGCAGGGCTCAGGGATTCCCTGAGCCCAAGCATCAGCATGCCCCTGGCAGATTCAAGTCAGAAAACAAGAACATTTTGGAAGGGGCAGAGCCCCTTCTTATACACAGAAAAAGCTTTGAAGCCCTTTGAAGTCGTTGTGTAAGCGAGCCCTAAGCTCTGGGTGTATCTGGTTTCCCTCTCCTGTCAGCCTCAGGTCAGAGGTGACAGGGGGCCATCAGGAGGGAGAGCCATCAGGGGTGGGCTGCCAGGCACGGCTCGGCACCACCAGAGCTCTTTCCACTCCTCCCTAACAGCAGATGGGGGGCCTTTCATCTACGGCTTGACTCAGACCCCCTCCTCCAGACAGTCCATCTACCAACAGGCCCAGGCATGCCTGGGCCAGGCCCATCAGCCAATCACGTGCTAGCAGACTCACTACACAATTATGCCAACTTCTAAAAGTGGCGCTTCTGGACTAGATACAGCCATGCCGCATACACCATTCTGCAGCATTCATTCTCACGAGTTCATACATATCAAACTCGCCCCTGCACTCCCCACGCATCAGGAATCTACCATGGGCATACATATTTCCCATTCATTCCTATGGGAGGGCAGGGCGCTCACTATCCATACACAGAAAGCACACGCACTTTACACTGTACCACAGTGAAAAAGTGCGCAGAGGTCTAAAATCACCAATCCAGGTTCCAAAAACAGGCTAGGAAAAAGCAAAAAGTCACGGGGTAAACCTGCCCAAAGGACCGGGTCCAACAATGACCAGCAGCAGACATGGGCCTATTGGACCAGAGTGCACCAATGACCGTATTTGCATTTTGTTTTTTTACATTACTTGTTTTGTGTAATGCACTTTGCACGAAAACACATTTTGAAACAATTACTTAAATACTTGACTACGTTTTTTTTTCAAAGAGTTTCATATAGCGCAAACTTGACCCGAATCGGTTATCAGAGCGCTTCACATAGCATGCTCTTTGGTTGTCTGCAGTAAAGCTGCAAGGGGGATGATTGATGCTTCGTTCTTTCCTTACTTATTGTGCACATCCGTTAACAGCCAAGCTTTACACATCCTTAGCTATCCTCTCTGCACCCCCAGTCCCACGCTCAGATTTGAACATCATCAACTACATTTAACATACATTCACCACATATGCTATGCTATGCTCCCCATACTTGCAGGCACGCTCTGCACACTAGCCCTACCAGGCACGCAATGCCCATAGGGCTCTATGGTTCCTCGCCAGCAATGCTCTATGGTTCCTCCACAGCTATGCTCTATGGTTCCTCTCCAGCCATGATCTATGGTTCCTCGCCAGCCTTGCTCTATGATTCCTCGCCAGCCTTGCTCTATGGTTCCTCTCCAGCCTTGCTCTATGGTTCCTCGCCAGCCTTGCTCTATGGTTCCTCGCCAGCCTTGCTCTATGGTTCCTCGCCAGCCTTGCTCTATGGTTCCTCGCCAGCCTTGCTCTATGGTTCCTCGCCAGCCTTGCTCTATGGTTCCTCGCCAGCCATGCTCTGTGGTTCCTCGCCAGTCATGCTCTATCCCTCTCTCTACACCCCTTTCTCTCTACACCCCTTTCTCTCTACACACCTCTCTCTCTACACACCTCTCTCTCTACACCCTTCTCTCTCAGACCGTCACTGTCCTTCTCTCTCTACATCCCTTTCTCTGTACACCTCTCTTCTAACCCCTCTCTCTCTACACCCCTCTCCCTCTCTACACCCCTCTCCCTCTCTACACCCCTCTCTCTCTCTACACCCCCTCTCTCTCTACACCCCCTCTCTCTACACCCTCCCTCTCCACCCCTCTCTCTACACCCCTCTCTAAACCCCTCTCTCTCTACACCCCTCTCTCTCTACACCCCTCTCTCTCTACACCCCTCTCTCTCTACACCCCTCTCTCTCTACACCCCTATCTCTCTACACCCCTCTCTCTCTACACCCCTCTCTCTCTACACCCCTCTCTCTCTACACCCCTCTCTCTCTACACCCCTCTCTCTCTACACCCCTCTCTCTCTACACCCCTCTCTCTCTACACCCCTCTCTCTCTACACCTCTCTCTACACCCCTCTACATCCCTCTCTCTACACCCCTCTACATCCCTCTCTCTACACCCCCCCTCTTTCTCTACACCCCTCTCTCTCTCTCTACACCCCTCTCTCTCTACACCCCTCTCTCTCTACACCCCTCTCTCTCTACACCCCTCTCTCTCTACACCCCTCTCTCTCTACACCCCTCTCTCTCTACACCCCTCTCTCTCTGCACCCCTCTCTCTCTGCACCCCTCTCTCTCTGCACCCCTCTCTCTGCACCCCTCTCTCTGCACCCCTCTCTCTGCACCCCTCTCTCTGCACCCCTCTCTCTGCACCCCTCTCTCTGCACCCCTCTCTCTGCACCCCTCTCTCTGCACCCCTCTCTCTGCACCCCTCTCTCTGCACCCCTCTCTCTGCACCCCTCTCTCTCCACCCCTCTCTCTACACCCCTCTCTAAACCCCTCTCTCTCTACACCCCTCTCTCTCTACACCCCTCTCTCTCTACACCCCTCTCTCTCTACACCCCTCTCTCTCTACACCCCTCTCTCTCTACACCCCTCTCTCTCTACACCCCTCTCTCTCTACACCCCTCTCTCTCTACACCCCTCTCTCTACACCCCCCTCTTTCTCTACACCCCTCTCTCTCTACACCCCTCTCTCTACACCCCTCTCTCTCTACACCCCCTCTCTCTCTACACCCCTCTCTCTCCACCCCTCTCTCTCCACCCCTCTCTCTCCACCCCTCTCTCTCCACCCCTCTCTCTCCACCCCTCTCTCTCCACCCCTCTCTCTCCACCCCTCTCTCTCCACCCCTCTCTCTCCACCCCTCTCTCTCCACCCCTCTCTCTCCACCCCTCTCTCTCCACCCCTCTCTCTCCACCCCTCTCTCTCCACCCCTCTCTCTCCACCCCTCTCTCTCCACCCCTCTCTCTCCACCCCTCTCTCTCCACCCCTCTCTCTCCACCCCTCTCTCTCCACCCCTCTCTCTCCACCCCTCTCTCTCCACCCTCTCTCTCCACCCCTCTCTCTCCACCCTCTCTCTCCACCCCTCTCTCTACACCCCTCTCTCTCCACACCCCTCTCTCTCTCTACACCCCTCTCTCTCTCTACACCCCTCTCTCTCTCTACACCCCTCTCTCTCTCTACACCCCTCTCTCTCTCTACACCTCTCTCTATCGCCCTCACTCTATCTATCCATCGCCCTCACTCTATCTATTATTCTCACTCTATCTATCGCCCTCACTCTATCTATCGCCCTCACTCTATCTATCCATCGCCCTCACTCTATCTATTATTCTCACTCTATCTATCGCCCTCACTCTATCTATCGCCCTCACTCTATCTATCGCCCTCACTCTATCTATCGCCCTCACTCTATCTATCGCCCTCACTCTATCTATCGCCCTCACTCTATCTATCGCCCTCACTCTATCTATCTATCTATCGCCCTCACTCTATCTATCTATCTATCGCCCTCACTCTATCTATCTATCTATCGCCCTCACTCTATCTATCTATCTATCGCCCTCACTCTATCTATCTATCTATCGCCCTCACTCTTATCTATCGCCCTCACTCTTATCTATCGCCCTCACTCTTATCTATCGCCCTCACTCTTATCTATCGCCCTCACTCTTATCTATCGCCCTCACTCTTATCTATCGCCCTCACTCTTATCTATCGCCCTCACTCTTATCTATCGCCCTCACTCTTATCTATCGCCCTCACTCTTATCTATCGCCCTCACTCTATCTATTCATCTAACTATTGCCCTCACTCTATCTATCTGTCTATCTCTCTATCGCCCTCACTCTATCCATCGCCTTCACTCTATCCATCACCCTCTATCTATCTATCGCCCTCTATCTATCTATCGCCCTCCCTCTATCTATCGCATCACCACAGCATCACTCAGCACCACCACAACATCATTATGCGCTACCACAGCATCACTGAACGCCACAGAGTCACTCGTCGCCACCACAACATCACTCAGCACCACCACAGCATCAATCTGTGCAACCATTCAACAACAACTGGTTCAAATATGTTCTCTCAATGTTTTAAGCTTTATTACAAATGTCACAAAAAGATGTTAATATTTCACTTCTTTTCTTGGATTTTCGTCACAATAAAATACAGTGAACATAATCTTCACAAAAGTTTAAGCTATTGCCATTATAACTTACAATAACTTTTATTTAAGTATTAATTATTAAAGAAAAATAAAAGCCATTGTTATTTGTAATATCAATACATCTAAGCCCGTAAATACAACACATATTGCATTACAAATGCTATAGGTGTCACATTTGAGAAAGTTAAAACTATTGGCATTGTAAATGACAAAGCGATTCATTTAGCTATTTTCAAAACCAACACATAAATACAAAATTTGTCATTTACAATACCAATAGCTCAAACTTTCCTAATGCGAGACCTATTGCATTGCAAATGCTTGTTTCTCTTTCCCAACCTCTCCAAGGCTATTCTGTGATTAAGCAGAGCAGTATCCTTTCTCTGATGTGTGTAGACTCCAGGCCACTTATTTGAAGCTTGGGTGCCCTTCTGTTTAGTGCCAGCTCATGCAATGTGTGCGTGATCTGCAGACTGATGGCTCATACTATGCGTCATACCCCAACCTCCGTTTGATACATGTTATATACATTTGCTTCGTAATAATTGAATGTTTAGAAAATGTTATCACTTTAGTATAGCGAGTTAAAGCAGTTTGAATGGCTTCATAGCATACTTGGCTCTGGGCTCTTGTTGAACACAGTCATTTGATGTTCTATAGAGCGGCTATAACCATATTTTGTTGCTTGGAACTTGACGTTCTAGAACAAGTGTTTTCAGGTTGTTTGGTTGACTGTTCTAGTTTTTTTTTGTGGAACTCTCTAAAATAATTTCTACAACTTGAAGGAGTCATTGGCATATGACTCCAGCTTCCATCAAAGAAAGGAGCATTCTGGAATCCCTGTTAGTGGTGATTTTATAAGTTTCACGACTGGATAAATCCAAATAGATTTTATTCTTCTATGCTGATTGGTCCTTTAAAAACGTACCGTGTTCGGTGAAATAAAAACAGATGTGTGCTAACTGTGGACCTATGCAGGCTGGACCCCTGCATACAGGAAAACTGTGTGGGGGGGAGGGAGGGGGTTGGGGGGGGGGGACAATGTGCAAAAATGTATGTATCAATTTCCTTCACACCAATGGTAGTATGCATTTCTTTTCATAAGCGTATTATGGTGCAGTAGCAAATGCTGTTTGTTGTGGCTTTACTTCTAAGGGCGTGTTGCGTTGATTTATGGAATGTAACTCATTAGATCTGGCATTGAGACCCCTTTAATTGTTTCACCAGCCCCATTTTCCTAGTAAATATACAGTACGTATACAAACAGTCTGCCTTTTTCATCCACTGGTCTGGCATAGTCATTCGCATTTTGCTTACATCCACTATAGCATACCGCATGGGGCAGTTGTTGGGTTACTTCATTCATTGGCTATCTTCATCAATGAAACCATTTTGCCAGATCAGATGTCCACAGCGTTTGAAACCACGTATTCCTCAGTGCCAGGGCTGGTGTACCTGGGCTGCTTGGCCACTCCATAATTAATTTTTTTATGTTTACCATTTTTTTATGTTGCATGTTTGGAGGAAATTGTATTTATTCCAATGCAGCTACTGTTGGCCTAGCCAATGCTAATTTCCTTAGGCCATAGTTTCTCTTTCTAATTGTTCCAGTGGGACCCCATGACACTTCATGTCAATTTGCAGCCCCAGCACACATTCGTCAGGATAGTTGTGCTGGAGTATAGTGTTGTACCTGTTGCTAGCTATGCAGATGAAGGAAGTTCTAGTTCTTGCTATTTGTAAGCAATTAGTAGAGCAGTTGGTCTTAACGGAGACCGTTATGATTTATACCCATTGCAACTCTCTGTGGCTGGCTGGTGTAATGGAGAGTGAAGATACTCCGTGTCGGAAGTCCAAAGTAAAACATCTATGGCTGTTACTTATGGTAGTCTTATGGTATCTGAGGTATTCTGATTCTCCAGGAAAGATTTTGGGAGATAATTTGTTTCCCATTGAGGCTGCTTATGTTGTCAAAAAAGATTCTGTAAATCAAGAAGGAAACTCTTGCATCAGTGTCTGTAGTTGGGAAGGTTTGCACAACGTGGCATACACCATTTGTGATGTGAACCGATTCCACATCCGTGATTGTTTAATGTAAAATGCTTTGGGTACCTGGAAGGTCCTGCATCGTTGTTTCTCTGGCCTCTTGTTCTGCTATGGTATGTTTGGTTACAAGACGAGGGAGGAGAGTGAAGGTGTGTGTGTGTGTGTGTGTGTGTTGATGTGTGTGTTGGTGTTAGTTTGTGTGTTGGTGTTAGTTTCTCAAACTAAGTCCCCGAACAGGAGTGTGCGTGTCTTTGACTTTTGCTAGTCCCCATCTCCATGGACGGACGTGTAAAGCGATTATAGACTTGCTTTGAGAAAAAGTAGGATTAACATCGTTCAATTGATTCCTGACCGCAAATGACCGCCTGAGGGAAGCCAGATTGAGATGGGAGGTCATCCTGGGCTGTATGCTTTCAGATAAAACATACTGACCTTTGATGTGCACTGGTAGAAGATACCCCTGTGAACAAGAAGTACAAATTGAACCCCTTTAAATGTCTCCATCAATATTATTATACTCCTGCTTGCTTAGTTAGATTGGGGGGGAGGACATTGGACAGAGTACATGCAAACGTTGCAGCATGGAGGACGTTGACACTTTACATTTATTCTGGAATTACTGGCTAGATGTATTCCAAGTACTGAGTGAAATCTCTCCCAAAGATTCTGGGAGATGCATCATATGTCCCTACAAAATTCAGGCGTCTTGGATCCATATTGCTGGTCCTAGCCGTGAGACAGCTGGCTATGGTGTGGATGAATAACAGAAAACCTGTAGTTGCAGACTGGCGCAAAGGGGTGGCTTACTGTTGACATATGACGGGGCAATACGCAGCGGAGCAATCACCTACGGCCAGACCCAAAGCCATAGGAACTTTATTGTGCATACCTTTGTCAAGTTGACTCCGGTCCTGATGCGTCTTAGATCTCTACCTCAGTATGCCAATAGCAACAACGAGGGGAGCAATAATAATATCACTCTAGCTATCGATTAGCGATGTGTTCGTGTTTCTTTGTTACCATAAGCTGCCTATGTACCCCCAAAGTATATTATGTGAAACCTGTACATGTTTAATATTTGTGGAACTGGTGTGTTTTCTATGACTTATTTCTTAAAAATAGTATTAAAAAAATGATATTGATGGCTGCTATTCCTTTTAAGAAGATGGTGCTGTATTTAACTGTTAATGGATCAGATGTCTGAGATTATGTGGGAGGTATTCTCCAAAGAAAGATTTCCTCAAATTCTTTTGTCGGACATCTCTCCTTTTGGCAATGGCGTTTGTGTTTATTTTTGTTTTTCCCTTTTAAAAAAACACAAGGCCTCCACCTATTAATCCACAGCCCCATTAAAATTTTGAATGTTTAATACGTGTCTCGAGCAGCAATAATCTGCCTTGGTTATATGAAGGAGGGAATCAAGGAAATGCTGCACGAGCACCCCCATGACTCCATGTTCTGTGACTGGTCTGATACCAGTTTTGATGGATGTGAGCCAAGCTCTGATTAAGTTATTCAGAAAAAGTGTAACTCTATTTTTTCCCTCTAAATCTAAAGTAGTTCTTTTCAAGATACTTTTGACCAAATAAGTACAAGTAATTGTGTAAAGGTCTGTTGGGGGGGGGGGGGGGGGAACCATAGTACATTCCTTATAGATGCATCAACCCCAAAAGGTGAGCCAGACCAATTGTTGGCTTCCAGTGCCGTGGGAAGATAGTTATGTAAGTTATCAATGCCTACTTTCTCCTGCACCAACCACATTGGAACAAATGAGGCAGGACAGCACATGTGACGTGGTGACCCAGATGAGCTCCCTCCATTTGCAGATTACCTGTTTTGCATTGAAGCACAAGATGAAGATTATTTCATTGGCAGGACTCCCACCACGGAGGTAACCATGTTGTAAACAGGGAGAACTACGATGACCATAAGCGTGTTTAGTATTTGATGGCACACAAGCATATTGGTGTCCACCGGTGCAGATGTTATTCAGTCAGTCACCCTTGGTTTTCTGCAGAGACTGCTTGACAAAGTAAAATTTTGAATGAAGAAAATGTAGTCTTCGTTGATTAGGGAGTGTGTTAATTTAAGTAAATAATTCATCGCCTTCATGGAAAAGTGTGCATTTACTGATGTAGCTGAACTTGTGGGAGTACACAAACGTTTTTGGTTGGGCCATAGTTCAGGGAATTTCTATGATCTAGCAACCTATTTGCCTTTGAACAGTTTGTACGAGAAGATTACATTCCTTCTGTAAGCAATTGTATTATTTTGGTGGGTAGCTATCCACTTCAAGGAATAATCACAACCCTTGCCAGAGTGAACCCTCAAAGTCACTAGCTTAACCTGAGCACGACTCCTGCTAGCTATTGTAATTGTATTGTATTGTATTGTACTGTAATTGCCTTTATATAGTCCTATGGCACATGGCCTGTAATCTTTACTTAGGACAATGTGTGTAAAGTATTTAGGCAGTACCAAAACAGTAATAAAGTTGAAATGCAAACCCATAAAAATTACAAACCAATTAGAAAAATATAATTCCGTTTAATAACAAAAATTACACCAAAGTTACAAAAATGCAATAAGAGGAACCTGAGGTGATCTCGAAATTCTTTTCAACTAGAAATAATGCCAGGAAGCATAAAGGGCCAGTAATAGTAAATAGTCGCCATGAACTGGGACTTGGGCGCAATAGACGCTGACCATGATGGATCGCAGGTTTGATCTACCACAGTTTTGTCCTGGTTCGAGATTTTACCTTTGAACGTCGTCTTTGAAGTCCCAATCCACCACAGCAGCACACTTCTAAAGACCTCCGGGATTCAGGGGAGGCACTTACCCTGAGAGTCTATCAGCTAGAGGCATAGGAGCAAGGAGTAGGGATGTTGAGTGGGTTCTGTAGCACCCCCAAAATAACCATGCTGGATTTCAGATAGTGAATGAGCATAAAAGATGCCTTTTAAATGTTGTTTTTATCTTGTCACATTTGCTTTGCCTTAAAACCGGTAAAATGCAGCTATGTCTTCCAATAAATTGCTGCTATCCTTTTAACGTTGATTGTTTTGTTTTTTCTTTTTCTTTCTCGGACTGCAAAGTGAGAAAAGTGAACTATGTAACAATTTTGCAGGGGTACAGAGAGTCTGAAAAGAAACACAACATTTAAATACCTGTACAAGAGATGTAAAGATACTTCAAAATATATCGACAGTTAAGAAAGAACAAATGAGTGGTTTCTGCTTCCTTTTTTAGGTCTTGCTGAGCCAATGCGCTTGTGCATTGCTCCGGCGAGACTTATGTAGGGGCTCCAGGAAAGGCTGACAAGAGGGCTTTGGAATGCGGATTATGGCCAGTGCATGTGAGCCATTCAAGCGCGAAGCTGGCATCTGGCATCGGACTTGAAAGCAGCAGACTGCTTTCGGCAGCGCGCGCTCGGCCTCACTTCCTGCTCCCCCTCTTATGCTCGTTCCCTCCCACCCTTCCTTTGATGTCCGCTTTTCTTGTTTAATTTGTATTTATGGCAGCCTTCGCACTCCACAGCACACATACGGCGCTGCCTCTCCTCCACTCACATTGCTTCTGCAGTTGCATAACACTGCTGCTGCTCCTGGCGCCATCTGGCCACTTTCATGCGCGCGTGGCCGTGTCACTCCCCCCCCCCCCCCCCCCCCCTCTCCGCGATCACTTTCAATTCCCTTCCACTCCCTGCGATCACTCTTGCTGCCGTGCGGCCGGCCGCTCGCATTCATTTTCTGCCGGCGTGTCACATTTTCCCACTCCCCGCGATCACTTTCAATTCCCTCCCCGTGATCACTTTCGCGGCCGTTCGCTCACTTTTATTTTGTTCCAGCGCGGGATCACTTTTGCGGCCGTGAAATCCAGATTGCACCTCTGCTTTGTATGAGCTACTCGCGCGTAGAACCTGGAATCTTGAGAGCTCTGTTTGAAACTGTGAGCCCCTCTTCGTTTGTGACACTCACCCTCTCCTTCCCACAGATCTCCTCCCCACAGCTCTCCTCCTCCTCCCTCTGTCCAGAAACCATCATGGCGTGTCTCAAC
Source organism: Lissotriton helveticus (assembly GCF_964261635.1). Classification (NCBI taxonomy): domain Eukaryota; kingdom Metazoa; phylum Chordata; class Amphibia; order Caudata; family Salamandridae; genus Lissotriton; species Lissotriton helveticus. The sequence goes on along the minus strand of NC_136071.1, from coordinate 228,120,498 downwards.
ATGCAGCGGGGAATAATGCAGCCCAGAAATCAGGCATGCTGGTTAATGGAGATGCAAGCATGCCAGTGAACATTCTGAAATGTAATGGAAAACCCGAGTGGCATAGCTATAAAACAAACACAAAAACTACCCACTCGATCTATATCCATGTTTTTATTTGGGAAATAAGCTTTCAAGCCAGCACAGATTAGGATGAACATGCGGTGGTACCGTTTTTCTTTAACTACTATAATGTAACCCTCACCCCTTTGAAGAGTTAGTTCACTTAAATCATGCCGACTGTATAACTTATCGCAAAGTGCTGCACTGTGCGGGAACAGACATTGACTCTTTTCAAAGTTCTAGCTGCCCGCACAGCTGTTAAGCTTATAGGGCTGACTTGGACATAGGGGAGGGGGGGGGGGAGTCCAATTTTTGTAAGTAAGGGGGTACAGATATGGGTGGGACGGTGCCATTTTTTCACGTGTCATTTTTCAGACCTTAAATAAGTGTCTCATATGCGCCTAAAAATAGAGTGGAACACTAAGGCTCAGTGTGTATACAAACATCAATTTACAACACCCAAGGTGTGGAGAGTGACCACACAGCTGCCCCATGCGCCTCTCAATGCAGCCACTGAGACTCAAAACAGTGGCATACAGAAGCCCCATGTGCCCTTTACCCTCGCCACAGCCTCTGAGTGTTTGTGGTATTGCACCACAAGCCACCACCCGGCCGGCGGAGCGTCTCAGACCCTTGCCAGTCATGAACAAACCCCGCTGTTCCCTCTTCTCTCACCACAACTTCTGACGCCATTGTCGGTAGCAGCCGGGGCCCCTCCTCTCCCTTACCAAATGCTCACTGCTACTCTTGAGCACCGGGACAGCTAGAAACAGACACAGCCACTGACCACGACCCCACCACATGCCTGAGACCCCCTGCAGTCTTCAGGCATACTCCACCTGTCCTCCAACCAAACAGGCCCCTAGGACTCTGGACACTCGCAGACAGAAACCCCGAGCGCCCCTCGCCACGGCCACTGAGCACCGTGTATTTTGCAGACAGAGAGTCGTGACGGAGGCAGACAAAAGCCGACCACAACGATTTTCGGAGTAGGGGTGCTGATATAAATTTTGAATCCATCGAAGTAATATGGTTTGTGAAAAATGCACAAGTATGTATAGTAAATAAGCCACACCCATTCAACATAGAGCGTGGTAAGGGTGTATTGTGTGTCGAGTGGGGCATTTTAGAGTAGGCTGTCACAAATATAAGTAAGCCATGGTGTTGCGGTTTGTCATTTAAAAAATTCACTTTTTCCATTGAAATAATATTTGTAGTGACACAAAGTTTTACTGATAAAACCTAAATGGCACTGTTAGACCTGTCTGCCCTTTGAGTAGCCCTTCTACTAATTATTTATTTTGTCCCCTTTTTGCCCCTCAAAACCTTTTCAATCTTTTTGTGTCCACTGGATTTTTTGTGATGTTGGCAGGGGTTAGATGCTCTTTTGCCCTCATAGTTTTTACCTGAGGCCTAGGTGCCTTCCCTGACTAGAAGTGAGGGTTACACAAAATGGTGGTTTTTAACTGCCATAACTGCCAACCTCTGAGAAAGCCCCATAGGATAACATAGAGACCTTCTAGAACCTTCTGGACCCTACTGGACCCTGGGTGGTCAGTCTATAAAAGGGCAGGGGCCAGGTAGCCATTTTGTGCAGTCCAGTGAGCTTGAGGAGAGAGGCAGTGGTGAGGGGAGGTGGACGCGCACAAAGTAGTTAGTTTGTCAGAGAAATAGACAGCCTCTTCGTGAAGACGTTCCCCCTCTAGCCCCTGACCAAACCCTCTTGTTAGACTTTGTCATCTGAGGGAATCGGCTCGGCAACTGCTGTTGGCCCTTGAGACCCTCTGACCCCTGTTTTCCTAGCTGCTGATTGGGAAAACCCCCCCTCGCTGGATCACCTTACCGGTTGCCCAGAGGAAAAGACCGGAGCGAGCTGTGGCGCTCTGCGCTGCCCGAGGAGCCTCTGGAGCGGAGGCGAGTGTCTGTGGAGGCGGTGCTGGGCTAGGCGCTTGAGCAAGGGAGCGCTGTTCCTCGCGCAGACTCAGTAGTGCGGCCATCAGAGGTGTGAACCGGAGAAGCACTGAAGTCCGCGCAGGCCCAGGAGCAGTAAGCGTTTAACAGCGCGAGTGAGGCGGCGCTTCGCAGAGATGCTGCTCTCCCGCGCCTGTGCAGTGGCGCGAGCGACGAGAGAGCGGCGAAGACAGCGCGGGTGACTGGATCACCGGCAGCCCCAGACCGGCCTCCCCTCGGTGCTGGCGTGAGTGCGCTGGACCTGTTTTCCGTGGGAGGAGCTGCCGGGAGAAGGGAGCTGGAGGTCTGTTCCCGCGCCTTGCCCAGATCAACCACAAGTAAGGTGGAGGAAGGGGGGAGATTGACGAGTGACTGGGGAATCAGCCGAGAGGCCAGAAAGGAGTTCTCTCACGCCCCCTGATTCCTTGAATACCTTTAAGACTAGCCCTGACAGAGTGGAGGAAGACTGTGTTGGTAAGTCTCCTGGATTAGAAGTACAGAGGAATAAGGGTAGCAGGGAGACACCACAGTGCTGGAGAAGTGAACTGAGATACTGGGGCTAATAAAGCTGGGGGTTGAGGTATAATGTGGGATTCACGTACAGAGGCGGAGGGGAAGAAGAATCTGTGACTTCACCCTGTGCTAACATAGGAACAAGTTTTAACGGAGCTGATTATAACATTGCAACTGACAACTGAAAACCTGGGGTTACTCACCTATTGTGAGAAAGGTGTCGCACAGTGGTTAGTAAGGTAACATTCCAGGGTCCTATGGCCTAGAAATTCCCATAGTAGTAGACTGGAGTGGGTCGAGTTTTAATGATTGGAATTGTTCTTTTATGTAACCAGAATACCTCTTCTCTTGTGTGGGCAATCTATTGCTGTAGGAGGTGCTAAATCTGAGCCTTAAGAAAGTGCATCCTAGATCAATTCACTGTAAAAAGATCATTAAGCTACTAAACTGAGTTCTACTGATGTTACAGGATATGTGTGAGAAGAACGGATAAAAATGTACAGTGTATTAAATTGTTGAACTACGGAGAAGAGAGAAAAGCTAACAAAGTATTTTTATAAAACAACTCATATTTTTCCAAATTGGTGTAGTGTCCTTATTTTTGAGTGGTGGATGTCTTGTTACTAAAGGGTGTGACGCAAACTTAACACATGTACCTTTGAGTTAGGCCTTCCCACTTAGTGCCAAGCTACCTTATGTGACTTGGAGGGCCCAGGTCCAACAGGCACACACATTATAATGCGAGGAAACCATGTTTCACCAAATATTTTATAATTTGTGCATCAAGTAAAGTGTATTGGTTTCCTTTGATCCTATTAAATCTTAGTTTTCGTCACACTTCAGAGTTATGACTGACTCTTTAACATCCCCGCCTCACACTGCCGCACGCCTCACATTGCCGCACGCCTCACATTACCACCACATCACTTGGGGGCACCACCACATCATCACATAGCACCACAACAGCACTGTCCTTGCTTGCTACCAACAAGCATTGCCAAAGCCAATAGGACTCGCATTAGGAAAGTGTAAGCTTTTGGCTTTGAGAATAACAATGCTATTCATTTATATATTTTCAAAGCCAACGCATATTTAAAAAAATGTCATTTACAATACAAATAGCTCACACTTTCCTAATTTTAAGCGAGACCTATTGCATTGCAAATGCTTGTTTTTCTTCTGATTCAGAAGTGTGATGGAAACAAAGATTTTACTACAATGATGCACAAACTCTATTTCCACCAATTATTGTTTGCGCACTGGATGTGTACAAATGTAGTTACCATTTCAAAGGAAAATGTGCTGTGATAGGGTATGACCGTACACTGTCCCACCATGCTTTAGTAATATAGTTGCTACAGTGCGCCTCAAAATGCACCGCCTGCTACATACTACCCCATTACCACTTTACTGCGGATTATATTTGTTACACTTGTTCTTTATGTGACACTTTTCACAATCCCTAGAATTTCAGTGATATAACGTAGTGGCTGCATCCCCTCTCTAAAAATTGTTCCAGCACCACTGAGCAGAGGCCAAAAGCAGTGTCCACTCCAGGCCCATTTGCCACTGGTCCGCTGGGTAGTTTCAGGAAAGGCCTTTTGTAGCTTGGTGTATCCCTGTAACATGAACAGGTCAGCAAACTGACCCTTGGAGTCAACTTTTTAGCCCTGATTACAAGAAGAAGCAGGTCCACTCCTTTAATGCTCATATCAGGTCATAATTAGTAGGTCCAGTCCTTATTTGTTCTTTCTTATGTCTAGGAGTGTTTTAAAGTGGTTGCCTGGCGATGCCACATTTATGCCTGTCATGAGCAAGTCAATTGAAATGACTCCTTCCCTAACTAATGGGTTAAAACTTCCTGGGGTCAGAGATACCCACTTTGGGCATTTTCAAGATGATGAAAATTTTTGGGCACTCTAAAATTGGACTCTGAGGGTGTGCTGGGAATATACCATGGTAATACTAGTTTCCTCCCACAACAAACACAAAAATCATAGGGTTTTTCCAGCACCAGGTGGTGGATACACAAGAATTGTTTTGGCGTCCTGCTTCCATTTGCTTGAAGTGTGTTCCCAATGTTGTATGTAAAAGCTAGAGACACAATTCTGGCTGGACAAAGCAGGCCCATCAGAAACTAGACAGTGGATTTTAGCATATTGCCCTTTGCCTATCAAGTGTGCCCCAAAGCGTTAAATGTAGACCTGTTTGTAGTCTTTGACCCTCAAACAGGATTTGACACTAATCCCAAAAAGGTTGTTCCCAGCCCCCAGCCTCCATATGTTGTGAGGTTCGGAAGAGTTCTCTTTGACCATCCAGGTCTGTCTATTGTTTGCTTGTAAGAAACCAGCTTCACCCTTTTCACACCTATTCAAATGCAAATTCCTGACTTGAGAGAAGTTTGAGAGCAAATGCAAATTAGCCTGCTGGATTGTGAGACAGAGAAAGTTGGTAGCTTTGTAAAGTTGCTTTTCCTTAATTGTATTTTTTTACTTTATTTTCATCAATACAAAGAGAAAAACCAACACAAAAGAAATAAAGTACAGAGACCAAATACAGGCAACAAAAATATTGCGGCGTACAACCGAAAATACCATCAGATCGTCATGGTGTGTATATTTGACATGACAAAGGCAGCAACAGTCCATCCGCGCCACTGGAGCCTGTAAATTTGATTGATTTTTAATCATTACATTTATTTGTATGCTAGTTAATCATTACTGAGATATAATATTAGGATTTTAATCTGTTCTGTGGTTCTCTACATAGGACAGCTCGGCCTACCGCAATGAAACATAGCTTTTGGGTGCCAGCCACTGTAAGGACATGTTATCATATTTCTACATGGCTTACTTTTAAATACCATGCACCCAACCATGTGGACTACAAGTTTTACATAGGTGTGACTTAGGAATATTTAAAAGGGAGGTTTAGACCTGTCGAGGGTTTACTTTGACCGGTTGAATTGCAGTGTTTCAACTGCCACAATCAGTTTACAAAAGAAGGCAGACAGCCATAGTTTTCATTGTAGTGGCAGGTGCAATAAATGGTTCACTCTATTAACATTTAATTTACAGGTCTAGTAGCAGTTGAAAGTGGAAATTTATTGTAGATGGTTTGCTTTACCCAGTTCTGCTTAACTATCAATCACCAACAATAGATATTTCAGAATGTTCTTTGTTGATGCCAGCTTGGGTGTTGCACCATTGTAAGCTCATTCAGTGCTTGGCCCATTTAAAGTTCTATGCATTCCATCTTTGCAATAATCTGGGAGGGCCCTAGCGAAGGCTCAAATAATTTGCAGACCTTTCAAAATGTAGTGCAGCGTCTAATCTGCAATCTCCGTAACAGTTCACCTTCGTCCATTTTAAACTGCTTGCATTGGCTTCCTGTTCCCCCAAGAGGGTCATATTTAAACTAATCTGACCTCTATATTCAACTGGCCCTGCCTACCTGCACAACATAATTCATTGACATCTGCCTCCTAGATCCTTAAGATCCGCTACACTAGCTCTTATCCTCTCAGTGTAGTTATAGAGCCAAAACAGGAAGTGAGGCAGAGCGGGGGCAATCATTCAAATGTCTGATGGCCTTGCACTGGAACTTCCTTCCATCCCATAAATTGTGATTAACCCACAGTTTTGTGCAATTTAGGAGTTCTCTTAAAACCTGGATTTTCCAAGCTACTTTCTTTATACCATTTTTTTTTTTTGTTTGAAAACCTTTATTGTGCATTAATAAAAGGACAATTACGGGCCCACAACCATCAGGCCGGCCACGGAAACTGTTAAAGCACCAGCGCATGCAATATGACGACACAGTAACACATTACTACCATAAGCGAGCATTGAAAAGTTACACCGTAAATCGTCATGATACCATGTCGTAGGAGCGATGAAGGTTAATTTTAAATGTTTTTTCGTTGCAACTGTTAAGGTCGACATTTCGGTTTTCAAATTGAAAATATAAACTATAAACTAAGAAAGCAGAGTCCGTGCTGGTGTAACAGAACAGGAGTGACAAATCCACCATATAGTTCAACAACCCAAAAGTCAAGTCCCCCCAGGCGGCATGGCGGCTCAAAGTGTGTGCAGCGGGGGTATCAGAACCAACAACCTAGCCAATGTCCACCGCCACCCGCCCGCTAGCAATCCAAAACACGGACCCAAAGAGAATAAAGAAGAGAAACAAAACGAAGAAAAAACAAGGCACCATAGAAACTAAAACCAAGAAACTAAAAACCCCTCCCCCAACCCCCCCGCCCTACACGCATGCAGAGGCTACGGCCTACCCCCCCCCCCAGCAGTGTGTCTGTCGCCCAATAAACCCGAAATATAGAACAAGGAGAGAAGAAGAAAAAAAGAGAATGAATTAGTATAATACCTAAAATATGAGAGTAAGAAAAGAGCATCCTAATCTAAAACTCCCATAGAACACGGAAGACCGGAGGAGGGCCAGAACCAATTAATCCCGGACTCCACAGCCCGCACAGAACCTCTACCCCACCAACAAGGATCAACAACAGGACATATCAATTGCAACCTTAAGTGGGGAAAAAACGTTACAAACAGCGCATTCAAATGTATCAGGAAGCGTTCCAGTCCGGGTCTCCGCCAGTCAAGCAAACAAAATCAGCGAGTAGAACACCATCAGCCCTGGCCCGAACGTTGAAAGCCCACCAAACACAGCCACCGCTGGGAGCCCACCGAGGGCAGAACAAAGAGACAAGATGGCCGCCCCCAACAAAGAAGAAGCAGAAAAAGATGAGATGAATGTCTCCAGGTACCAATAAGTCCAGTGTCCCAAAAGACGAGCGTCCCCTCGAGCACAGGATGAAACACACTCCACCGTCGTAGTAAAAAGGCTCCGGAGGCAAAGGCAGCCAGGAGGGCCAGCAACCGGGAAGGCGGCAAACGAAGCAATAGTAGCGATTGCATCGGCAGAGCCTCAGTTCTCGGAGCGGGGGGAGACAGTGTAGCAGCAGCTCCGTCGCTAGATGGATACGACCCATTATTGCCAGGGACAGTCCGCTTCATTGTACACGCATGCTGAAACATAGTATCCATTCCAGGCGTAGTTGGAGGCAGCAGGGAGCTGGAGCGCCTCGGTCGCCCCAGTTCAGATGTAGCATCCTCAATCTTCCGACCCAGCTCTCGGGTGTATCGCAGCCATGTAACCCTTAAGTCGGTAAGAGCTGCCAGGATGTCGCCGCAAGTCAGGACCCGCTGGAGTTCTAACCGGTCCGCGCTTTGAGTGGACGCCGTCGGGCCGTCATATTGCTCAAGGCCAGGCAGGATAGCACGCCCAGGGAACAAGGAGGCACTCATCTCCTCGTCCTGGAAGACCGGCGCCATCACCACCCCGTCAATGAGACCACAATGGAGGGAGGGGGGCGACATCGATACCGGGAAACATCAGGCCGGGTCGCCGGTAGGAGCACGGCTCGTAATCCAGAGCAGCGCACAGGGAGAGCCCCTGCGCCTCCAGTCGATGAGGGCGACCCACGGCAGAGAAGGCGCTCCAAGATGGAGTCAGCTCAGCCCGTCAGCAGCGGAACAAAGAGAAGCGATGCGAGAAGGGATCCCGCCTCGCCAGTACACACCTCAGCCACGTAGGGAATCTCGCCACATCGGAAAGGGTATACACCATCTCCCTCTGCAGTCAGCTGCACCACCTCAAGCGTCAGCGCCTCCCCAGATCGTCCCACCGACACCGTTACAGCAGCGCCCAGCGGCGGCGGTCGGCACAGGGTCCAGGGGCAGCCATGGAGGACAGCCAACTCATCGAGTTCTCCGTCAAACCAGCAGGCAGAGACCTCGGAAGAACGCGATCGGAAACAGCGCGTTTAAATCGCCGTTACACCGCAACATAGGCACAGGATAAATAGCAGGATGTCGATGCAGGAGTGGAAGGCTCGCGGAGCCGGGAGCCTACACGTCCGTCCCGTCGGCCATCTTGGCTCCTCCTCAACTTTATACCATTAAACTGACTTCTATGGCCTTCCCACCTCTGTTTTGGACTGTTCAAGGAAATTCCTTCTGAGTGATTATGTGCATTGGAAATCTATGAACTGAACACAGCACATAATAATGATCTGTATCTCTTATGAGTCAACTGTGCACATCCTTACTGGGTGCCCCGGACCCAGTCCTCCGTGTTGAATCTTCACTGTATCTCTCTACAGATTGTTAGAGCACATGTTTTGAAATAACTGATGTGTTATGCTTGGGGTCAGTGGCTTTTGAAGACCAAGGTCCCGTGCTTTAATTTAATTTGCACGCTTGTGCTATTGATGTGACTTTACACGCTCAGGAGTTGTCTTTGTTCCCTGGAGTTTTGTGGGCTTCCTCTTCTCTGGAATGTCATAAAGATATTTCAAGGCAATTCAAATTGTAAAAACCATCTGGGACCTAATCTGCCTTCACAGCTGCTAACTATTCCGTTGTCCCAAGTCTGTTCTTTATTGGATTGCCAGGAAGCTATGCATTTTTCAGTGCATAGCGCTAAATGATAGTTTATATGTTGACAAGGTCTCCTGTTTTTCAGGTGCAGAGTGGTTGGTAGTTTTCCTTTTATTCTTTTTGGCAAACCATGCCTATTTTGATGACCATCTATCTTCAATGACAGTATGCTTGAATGTGATTAGTTTTCTTTTTGTTTCATAACCAATTTTATTAGGTTTTAGCAAATGGACAAGGTCGCGATGACCGTAAATTATACAACGGATACGGATAGTATGAACGAGCAACTAGCACATTCTATCCCACCCTGTCACCAAACAATTAGTTTCCTTTTAAGGATTCTATTAATCTTTTGCAAAAATCTTTTTCAGCTTTTTTATCACTATGCACTCCTGGTTGTGGTGTTTTTAATACTTACATTTTTTGGGTGAGGGAAAATGTTTTACAGGAACTATATATTTCGAGTCCCAGTAGGGAAGTGTCTCTTCTTGCATGGTTAGCCCCCCACTTTTTGCCTTATGTGATTTTGAATTGTAAGAGCACTGGGTCCCTGCTAACCATGTCCCCAGTGCCAGATATATTTCCCAAAACACTGTACCACAATTGGCACAACTCCAGCTACCCTGTAAGTCCCGAGTAAATGGTACACCTGGTACCTACGGCATGGTTTCTGAAGAGGGTCCTCTGGGCCTGCAGCACTGGCACTTACCACCCAGGGCCCCCTCACCAAGGCTATGCACTCTGCTATTATAGGCTGTGTATCTTGGTGCATGAAAATCCGAAGAGCCGACCTGGCACTTGGCCCTGTGGGCCATGCCACCCTTAGACTGCTTAAGATATAGGTAAATCACCCCTACTGCAGGCATTTAATGTCATGCTTGCCTGGACTCCTAGGGAGTCGCGGCAGGAGAGTATAAATCTCTCTCAATTCTGCACTAGAACGCTTCGCATTCTAGTGTTTCCTCGGTCCCTAGTCACTTCCAGTTTACCTACCTTGTGGTGCTTCGCGTTCCTCAGTGGCGGCATGGTCCTCGGCGTCTCCTGGGCTTCGTGTTCGTCTCCTTTGCTTTGGGTTCGTGTCCTTTGCTCCCAGCATGCCTCTTTGGATTTCCCTTCCCGTTGTCTGGTCACTGTTGCTTACTCAGCTGGTATTTACAGGGTCCCTGCTCTCGGTGCCATTACCTGTGTTTCGGCGGTTCCGCCGGTATTCTCGTCTCCTGTCCAGATAAATCTACCAAGAAGAGAACAAATTCTTACTAACTTTGTTCTTTTTTTTGCTTTACGCAAAATTATTTTTTATATACTTCATACGTACCTGAGCAATTTCCTCTGTCATTGAGGATCTGCCTTGTCTGCCTTTTTATTTATGTTGTGCCTGCAGACAAATAATTTTACTATTGTCCTAAAGTAAGGAAGCAAAAACCTATTACCATGCTACCAGATAGCTGGTACTTTTGGTTCTTTTAAATTTCTTTAATGGCCGTCCTTACATAAAACAGGTGTGTGTTTTCCCTTCTTCCTGATTTATTGCATTCACTGAGTTCATAGGTGGTTATTGCTTAGTACGTTGCTGTCCTTGTTTTTCCCTTATAGATGAATACCTCCATTTTATTAATCAAGTCATTGGTTCATTTACTGGAAGAGCGGATTTATTCAGGTATCTACACTGCATTCATTGTTAAATTCCTTTAACATATCTCAGTGCACAAATCTCACCCTCCTCCTCGTTCTATATAGGATTTCTCCTGCCTACCTGGACTGCCATTCGATTGTGAATTTTCTTTTCTGTTTCCCCCTCATCATCACTATTTACCGTTGATGCTTTAAAACACTCCATTCGAAAGGTGAATGGAGGAAGTTGGGAGTTTTCATCTTGCATGTTGGTTCTGTGGAAAATTTAGGTAAGAGGTTCATATTTAGCCCTAAGGCAGGGTGCACTGTACCTTATATGTGGAGACATATAAGCATGAGCAGATATGCCCCCACAATGTCCAGTCCATTCTGTGATGTTGTAATTGAACAGAGAAGCCATAAAGAGTACACTGGCTGGGTTACTTCTCTACACGAGTTTTCTAGCTCCATGATGGCTTCATTGATTTCTTAGATGTTTGGTACCAAACATCTTGTCTTAAATCCTCACTGATGTCTGTGTTGGATTTATTAATACATTCACACGGAATACCCTTTTAGAGGTTCCCTTGACACCTAACCAAACACTAGTGGGGCCTCTGGCTGGTTTTCACCAGCTTGCTACCACCAGACATGTTTCTGATCTCATATGGTAAGAGCCAGTGCTCTCAGAAGACAGGAACATATTCTCTTGGCGGGTGTGTTTCAGCCCTCCTCTTGGACAGGATGGCCTTCCTGGGCGGGAAGCTTCAAAGGCAATGCCTCCTTTGAAAACAAACCAGGAAACGCCAGATAGTGGGGGATGCCAATCCCCCTTTCCTGCTCCACCTCTGTTGGGAGGTAAGGCGGGACAGCTGTCCTGAGATCGCCTCTCCCAAGTTGCCTGCTCCTGACTGCAAGGACCCTAAAGACACACAATGCTGGCTGACCTGTTCGCTCTGCACCTGGCCCCTACATCGACTAACCAGCTCTGTTCCCCTGGTCACCAGGTCCTTGTGATCTCTCCCCTCAAGTAGATCCACCCAACCTACCTGCAAGTCCTACTCTGTAGTACATTTTCAATAGTCACCCCTTCGACTTTGCGCACCAGTTTACAAGACCATCGGCACTCTGCTCCTGCCCGATTCGGGGTGCTCCCGACCTTCTGCTGGAACTTTGAACGTGGTCCCGACATCGACCTAAAATGAGACGGTACACTTAATGAAAGCATTGCCTGATTTTTATATACATGTTTCCACTTTTTTCCCCCATTGATTCCTATGGTGTGTGATAGTGCACTGGATAGAGAGCCCCTTTTTAGGTCGAGCGACCTATCTCAATGCGCATGCACATTGAGCGGGAGCGAGATATATAGGGGCTTAAATAAGCTTTACCTAGACTGGCGATTGACTGGCGATTTGATGCTGTGCCCGTGCGCTTTTAGGTCAATGCGCAAGCGCATTGACCTAAAATGCGCGTGCACATCATCAAATCGCCAGTCAATCACCAGCAGCACTCCTCCCACACCTTTGAAGTGAAGCTTAGCTTCACTTCAAAGGCCCCTGCTGCTTCACACCCTCATGCCGCTCTCCCTGCTCCGCCCCTTCCCGCCGTGTCTCATTTCTACCCCCCCCCCCTTCCCCACAGCAATGCCCTCCGTCTTGTTTCATCTGCCAGCACTGGATCACTCTGCCCCTCACCGCTGGTTCTCACCCCTCTTGCTCCTCAGCCCTCACTACCGATCCCCCTCCCCGGACGCACTCTCCATTCTCTGCCCACAACCAGCTGTAACGTTGAACCCGACTCCGCCGTCGATCTTGCTCCCGCCGATCTCTCACCCTCCCCGGCACGGACTTCAATCTCCCTTTCCCCTTCACCACTGACCCCCTCCCCACCCCCCTTGAGCACGGGTTCAGACTGTAGCCTTTCCTTTCTCCGGTAATGGTATTTTCTCCTCTCAATTTTTTTGCACTTACTTTGATTTTTTTTCTCTCGCCCTGTTCTTCGATTACCTCCCCCATCCTCCAGCACCGCCCCCCTCCCACGCCCGTCATCCAGGAGTAGCTTGCTGTTTTTCTCTCTTCCACATCTCCAACACCTCTATTCCCCCTCCTGCCACTCTCTCCAGCAACGCACTCTCCATTCTCTGCCCACAACCAGCTGTAACGTTGAACCCGACTCCGCCGTCGATCTTGCTCCCGCCTATCTCTCACCCTCCCCGGCACCGACTTCAATCTCCCTTTCCCCTTCACCACTGACCCCCTCCCCACCCCCCTTGAGCACGGGTTCAGACTGTAGGCTTTCCTTTCTCCGGTAATGGTATTTTCTCCTCTCAATTTTTTGCACTTACTTTGATTTCTTTTCTCTCGCCCTGTTCTTCGATTACCTCCCCCCATCCTCCAGCACCGCCCCCCTCCCACGCCCGTCATCCAGGAGTAGCTTGCTGTTTTTTCTCTCTTCCACATCTCCAACACCTCTATTCCCCCTCCTGCCACTCTCTTCAGCTCTAGCTCGCGCTCCTTCACCCACCCTTTCCCCTCTGTCACCACATCTCCAGCCCCCCTCACCCCGACCAGCACCTTGAGCACAGAGTCTCTCTCCAGCACTTATACTCTGCGCACCCTGCACTGCTCTAGCTTACCCTTTCTTCTCTTTTGAACAAATTGGCCACATGCTGCCCCCCGTCTCCCCTCAATCACTGTCAGTGGTTTTCATCCAGATCCCGGTACTGAACGATGTCATTGATGACCCGCAGGGTGGGGAGGAGACTGACAAAATGCTGCAACTCCGGGCTGAATTATCCGACAGTGCTATTATGTGGCTTTGAAAAGCAAATTATATGGTACGTTGTGAATGAAACAAATTATGCGCCACTTTTTCACATTATTGTGTAGTTATTTAGAAACTTTTATACATTGATGCAAAATAGACCTCAATGATCCGCCACATCCACCGCCACACCCACCACCACACCCACCACCACACCCACCACGACTACATAAACCACCCCATCCACCACCACCACCGCATCCACCATCACCACGTCCACCGCATCCACCATCACCACATCCACCGCATCCACCACCACATCCACCGCATCCACATTCACCTCCACATCCACCACCACATCCACTGCAACATCCACCACCACATCCACCACCACAACCGCATCCACCACCACCACATCCACCGCATCCACCACCACATCCACCACATCGTGTGGCGCCGCGGCCAGGGCGACTGACGCTGGAATCTGGGGACCAAGGTTCGATCCCCGGCTCCGGCGGCAGGTTAGCCCAGCACCATGTGACTCTGGGCAATAGCTCGCTTAATCTTCCCGACGGCCCCCAGCGCCTGGAGACCCTTACGGGTGATTGTGTGCTTTACAAATGTGGACTTTACTTTACTTTTACATCCACCGCCTCCACCACCGCCTCCACCACCGCATCCACCACCACCGCATCCACCACCACCGCATCCACCACCACCGCATCCACCACCACCGCATCCACCACCACCGCATCCACCACCACCGCATCCACCACCACCGCATCCACCACCACCACATCCACCACCACCACATCCACCACATCCACCACCACCACATCCACCACATCCACCACATGCACCACCACCACATCCACCACATCCACCACATGCACCACCACCACATCCACCACCACATCATCCACCACCACATCCACCACACCCATTACCACCACATCCACCACCACATCCACCACACCCATTACCACCACATCCACCACACCCATTACCACCACATCCACCACCACTTCCACCACCACTTCCACCACTACCGCATGCACCACCACCACATCCACCACCACATCCACCACCACATCCACCACCTCATCCACCACCTCATCCACCACACCCACCACCATCACTACCATCACCACATCCACCACCACTTTCACCACCTCCACCACATCCACCACCACCACTTTCACCACATCCACCACCTCCACCACCACATCCACCCCCACATCCACCACCACCACATCCACCACCACCACATCCACCCCCACATCCACCACCACCACCACATCCACCACCACCATATCCCCCAGATCCCCCACCACCACATCTATATGTGTGTGTGTGTGGCTCTGTGTGTGTGTGTGTGTAGGTGCAAATGCAATGTTCTTGAATTTTCGTCACCATAAAATACACTGAACATAATCTTCACAAAATTTATTTACAAACGTTTAAGCTATGGCCTTTATAAATTACAATTTTCACATCCACCACCACCACCACCACATCCACCACCACCATATCCCCCAGATCTATTTGTGTGTGTGTGTGGCTCTGTGTGTGTGTGTGTAGGTGCAAATGCAATGTTCTTGGATTTTCGTCACCATAAAATACACTGAACATAATCTTCACAAAATTTATTTACAAACGTTTAAGCTATGGCCTTTATAAATTACAATTTTTTCTATTTAAGTATTAATTATTTACAAAATTAAAAGCCATTGTTATTTGTAATATCAATACATGTAAGTCACGTAAATACAACACACATTGCATTACAAATGCTATAGGTGTCACATTTGCGAAAGTTAAAACTATTGACATTGTAACTGACAAAGCTATTAAATTTGCTATTTTCAAAACCAACACATAAATAAAAAAAAGTGTCATTTACAATACCAATCGCTCAAACTTTCCTAATGCGAGACCTATTGCATTTCCAATGCTTGTTAGACTGTCTGACCCATTTACAGGTTTGCACGCTGGACCTACTGGGCCCCATCTGGGATTGTAGAGATTGTTTGCAGAGCCATAGTAGGACAAACCCCAGGAAATCAGTGGCAAACTGAGCCAAGTACAGCCCTTCCACTGCTTGCCTCAGGGTAGCGCACGCTTCTCAGGGAGTTGGTGTGGGTGGCAACATCGCCGCGCTCCACAGTCAAACAACAGGCCCGGTAATATGTCCAGCCCAGTGCTCCTTTTTTCCATGGAAAAAGAAGGTACTTAAACCTCACTACAGAACTAAATACTAAAGTAGGTATGTTATACACCCGCTCCTTCCTGGTAAGTCTCCTCTCCCACTAGGGTCAGGTTTTCACTATTACCGTCTGTACCTCTCTGAGATTAGGCTCTGGTGCGAATGGCTCCAAGTTCTTACTGTTGCGAAGAGCAATTCAGTTTGATGCCTCATGGTTTCTTTGCACAATCGTTTCAGGTGGGTGCATTGGGCTTGCGTGCACACCTCCGTCTCTTGTCCCTTTGTGCAGGTTATTCCCACTGTTTACCTCTGTTTCTTCGCAATGATCCAGGTTGTGCATCTGACGCAGGTTACACTCTAGCTCTCAAGTTGGCTTTTCATTTTCGGTGTTAGCAGTAACGGCTGCTCTTCTTCCAGGCTGGGTTAAGACGTCAGTCTTCGGGAAAAGGGGGAGGGTGTGTGTGCTTAGCAGCACCTAACTTTAACAACTCCACTTCCCTATCCATGCCCTAGGATAATGCTTTCTGTTGTTCGTAGCTTGGGTGGTTAGAATGGGGGGTGCTCAGCGGAAGCCACATGAAGCTCGACTCTCATTGGCTCACGGGTACAAGAGGGCCCTGAGGTGAGCAAGAGCCAGGCATCTGGCTTGAGCCTTTAATGACTCCTGCACCTCCAAATCTACCATCTACTTGAGGGCCTTGCTCAGGACGAACGAATCAGCAGCCCTCTGCTAACCCTCAGCAGCCCTCTGCTAACCCTCAGCAGCCCTCTGCTAACCCTCAGCAGCCCTCTGCTAACCCTCAGCAGCCCTCTGCTAACCCTCAGCAGCCCTCTGCTAACCCTCAGCAGCCCTCTGCTAACCCTCAGCAGCCCTCTGCTGAGAACCCTCGGCAGCCCTCTGCCGAGAACCCTCGGCCGGCAGCCCTCTGCTGAGAACCCTCGGCAGCCCTCTGCTAACCCTCAGCAGCCCTCTGCCGAGAACCCTCGGCCGGCAGGCCTCTGCCGAGAACCCTCGGCCGGCAGGTCTCTGCCGAGAACCCTCGGCCGGCAGCCCTCGGCCGAGAACCCTCGGCCGGCAGCCCTCGGCCGAGAACCCTCGGCCGGCAGCCCTCGGCCGAGAACCCTCGGCCGGCAGCCCTCGGCCGAGAACCCTCGGCCGGCAGCCCTCGGCCGAGAACCCTCGGCCGGCAGCCCTCGGCCGAGAACCCTCGGCCGGCAGCCCTCGGCCGAGAACCCTCGGCCGGCAGCCCTCGGCCGAGAACCCTCGGCCGGCAGCCCTCGGCCGAGAACCCTCGGCCGGCAGCCCTCGGCCGAGAACCCTCGGCCGGCAGCCCTCGGCCGAGAACCCTCGGCCGGCAGCCCTCGGCCGAGAACCCTCGGCCGGCAGCCCTCTGCCGAGAACCCTCGGCCGGCAGCCCTCTGCCGAGAACCCTCGGCCGGCAGCCCTCTGCCGAGAACCCTCGGCCGGCAGCCCTCTGCCGAGAACCCTCGGCCGGCAGCCCTCTGCCGAGAACCCTCGGCCGGCAGCCCTCTGCCGAGAACCCTCGGCCGGCAGCCCTCTGCCGAGAACCCTCGACCGGCAGCCCTCTGCCGAGAACCCTCGGCAGCCCTCTGCTAACCCTCAGCCGGCAGCCCTCTGCCGAGAACCCTCGGCCGGCAGCCCTCTGCCGAGAACCCTCGGCCGGCAGCCCTCTGCCGAGAACCCTCGGCCGGCAGCCCTCTGCCGAGAACCCTCGGCCGGCAGCCCTCTGCCGAGAACCCTCGGCAGCCCTCTGCTAACCCTCGGCCGGCAGCCCTCGGCTGAGAACCCTCGGCCGGCAGCCCTCGGCTGAGAACCCTCGGCCGGCAGCCCTCGGCTGAGAACCCTCGGCCGGCAGCCCTCGGCTGAGAACCCTCGGCCGGCAGCCCTCGGCTGAGAACCCTCGGCTGAGAACCCTCAGCAGCCCTCTGCTAACAAAGTCTTGACATTTCTAAAGATGGACCTGACTCAGTCATCCTCACTGAAGTGTTTGGATCTCTGACCTTCAGGCACAGGAACACGGGCTGTACACATCCACTGTCTCCCTCCATGCTCCAGCACAATGGGTATCCTAAATAATCTTGCTAGCCTAAGTACTCAGACTCTGTCTTACTCCCATACACGTGTTGCACGCTCACTGTGCATGCACAAGAAATGCCTGCATAGCTTGGGGTTTCACATAAGTGGAGAACTTTAAACCAGAGTTGTTTGTACAGCACACTCTCACTGGCCTAGAAGAAGGTCTAGCAGTGCTACGAATAGCAAATCGTGAAATGCTGCCACTACTGCTTATGCAATACACCAAGGATGGGTCCATGGTCTACTGGTAGGGCGTGTTTGGTGTCCCTCTAGGTAACAGGACTGGTCCTGGTACTCGCATTGTCCAGGATGGGTGTATGTCTCTGCGCTAAGTTTAGAGTAGCATGATGCCAGGACCAAAAAATGTAAAGATGCAAGTTTCACATGCTACCTCAGGGCTGGGGTACCTGCCTCTATACTTTGCAGTTGATAAATCAACAGATTTTTTTGTTTTCATTTTTTTTATTTTAATTTTTTATTAACAAGATTAATCAAACCCTTTCTCCAGGGAGTAAAAAACAAAAACCAGCTGGAGCCCTTACCAAGCCTTGGCCACCTGGCTGTCCTTTTCTGGATGTTTGGCAAAGGCATTGGTTCTTCCTGCTGAATGTTAACCGATGTTCTGCAGGAGTTCCCTGCCCAGTTTCCATACCTTAAATGCAGAAATGTTAAGTATTTTAGAAACGTGGACTGAGGAGAGTAGAATGCCTATGCATTGTTTTTCCAGAAGTCTGTTATATGTTTTGCATGCTTATTAATATGCTAATCACCGGCACAAATATTTGACCTGTGACTGACACCCCTCAAACCACACAAATTTGATGCAGTACTAAATACTTTAAAAATAAAACCCAAGTTAGTGTAGTCTGTTGGCATTTTGCCTTTTTTCATGCAAACACGCGAGTTAGAGGGGCAGAGCAGGTTCGAGGACGGGGTGCTCAAGCTGGGGAGCAGGTCGCCTTTTTAACTCGAGCCTTCTTTACAGCGCAGGGCATAGGAGACTGTAAAAATGTAACCCCTATTTTATGAGTAGTGCCATGACACATACGGGAATAGAGTCTTGAATGTGACAAGCTCCCCCTTCAAATGGTAACCCTCAACGCACTGCCTCACTAATGAGGGTGATACGAGGTACTTCCACCAACCTATTTACCATCAGCCCCAGTTGAGGGCTCTTGCATGGGACCTGCTGAGTTGAGCTACAAGGGTGTTCACACTCTTTCCAATTCTTCTAGTACATGGATCTTGCTTGTCTGCTGCCCACATCCTCCTCCCCTCCTAGTCTTCAGCGCAAACGTTGATCCATATTCTTGACTTGACTCACCCGCATTTCTTTACTCACAAAATTGACACCCAAAATGCACCAGCAGACTTTAATGAAATCATAAGCTTTTCAAGCCGGTCACCATCCCAAAAAATGCTAATCCCCATTGTCCTTAATAGGATTACGGTCTTAAATGCCCGACTTTTCCTGAACTTTTATGACAAGAGGTTGATCAAAGTCGACAAACTTAAAGCCTAGATTGTTGTCTGCAAATGCATGTGATGTACTATGGGGCAAATCTGATTTGAGGTGTTATGTTATTTTAAGGTGGCATCTGTCACACCAGTGATGTGGTGCATAATTAGCCGGTTTTTCTAGATGCTCAAGTTGTTAGCACCACATTTGCACTGTCCAGCAGGCCCAGGTTAGATTTTCTTGTCTTTCATATCTCCGTGCTTTTACATCGAAGTGCTAGTACTATTAATAGCACAAAGTTTTGACCCTCGGTGAGTTGGCAGGGAATGGGGGGAAGATGCATGTTTATCATTGTAGATGCAGGATTGTGGTTTCCTGTGTATGGGAAACAAGTGGATAATGATGCACTTAGTTTATAATACTTCATAAATTCTTAACTCTTCCCCCAGATTTGTACAAAATCCTCCAGAGACTATTTAAATGGCTTCACTTAGTACTGTCGGAATTTCGACAGGCTATACCTCAATTGCTGCAGCGATCAAAGGATGCACATTTCTACCTTGAATTCTTTGATGTATTTTTACTTGACGTTTTATTTATTTCATGTTTGTTTGAAGAAAAAAAAAAAAAATATATATATATATATATATATATATTTTTAGTTTGTGTTTCGCTGTTCTAATGCCTATTTTTTTCTTCTTTCTTCTAGACAGTCGAACATGGATTCCCAAACCAGCCAAGCTCTCTTGCCTACGACCCAAAGCTCAGGATCATGGCACTGGGCACAAAATCTGGAGCCGTTAAAATGTATCCTTTATTCATTTAATCAAAAAGGTAACCAGTTGAGAGCTAACAAAGCATCAAGTGGTGAGCCCATTTATGGAAAGAGTTGGTGGTCTCTCTGAAGCTTTTGCTCGGATGGAAGGTCTGTGTATTTGCTCTATATTACTATTCAGTGTTGGGAGAAACCTCTCTTTCCAAGCCACCTGTGAGGCATGATGCCCCTCCCTCAACAATTGTAATACATAGCATATGCTACTCCGCACAGCTGCTTATATTGTTTATGCCATTATTTTTGTTTTTCATGTACATTTGTTTTAACAAGTGTATCTAACCAAAATCAGGTTGCAAGGGTGCTAAAATCACACTCCGGGTGTCATGCCTATTAGTTATTGCCATTGATCAAGTCATTGTTGCATGGAATCCGTGAGGCAGTAAATTGTTATTCTCATGTCATTTTTGCTGTACTGTGGTAATGATCTCGTTTTTGACATTTTCACTGTAGCAATAAATGTGAATGAATGTTCATTGCTATCAATTGTTCTGAAGAACGTGTTATTAAGCAATATTTTCACTGTGACACTTAATTGTTTGTTTAAATCTGTGTACCTCTAAGCATGGGTTCTTCTTGTTCCTTCGGTTTTCTTATACATCCGGTTTTGTTCACCTTCCCTGCAACACATGAAATAAACCTGCCGAAGCGTTTGACTTTCTGGGGTGGGGAGGGTCAGTCATGAGGTGAATGTTTGCTGGATTTTTTAGTCGTCTGCAGTGAGTTTATTAGGGTAGGTTGTCATACAGGCAGTCTTTCTTACTGGTGTTCGTATTTCTTGGGTGTGTAAGTCATGACCTAATGTGATTAACAGTGGGGCAAGAGATGTGTATCCTGATAAAACCTTTTAAGACCTCCGATTAGGATTAACATTGAATGTTGTCATATTCAGTGTATTGCAGTGATGTAGAAGAGTACAAAAAGGTGAAGACAATTCATCCATCTACCACAATTTCAACCCATTACATCCTGTGGACCAGCGAAATGTTCCTTCTGTGCTCACACACAGTGTCAAACTCAAGTTCAAGAGGAGTAATTACCGCAAATGGGTTTTATTATTTCCCTCGGGCCTTTGTCTTCTTTTGTGTACGGTCGACTGTTTTTGCGATTCACTTTAAGACCTCAAAAGCTATAATTTCATATTCGATAAGCACAGGCTAACTATTCCTTTCTAGTCTCGGTGGAAATACCGAAAATGGTCTTAAGGTGCATTAATACTTGTTCAGTTCTCTTGTCCACTTGGCCTCTACCCAAAGTCTTTTTAATTTTGCTTGCTGTCTTTATTCCCTTTATTGCTTTGATTTTCTAACCTCTTCTTCAGTTCTTTTTTTTTTTTTTTAGTTTGAACATTTATGTAACTTGTTGTTTCAAGTATGTACCGTGCTGTTGGGCCATCTAGTAAAAACTTGATAACTTGTTTAAGTCATCATGTGCCATGCTTCGCTTCTGAAGTTTCTAAGCATGACTGTACATAACAGTACATCATATTATGGTAGATCCTTTACCATCCTCCTAAGGATAGAAGGCTGAGTCGGCCTTGCTGGGCTTCGAACTTTGACCCCCTGATCACTGCATGATTCAGTGGTGATCGTTCCGTTCAATTAATTAGCCATTGTGCTGTCAGTTTTGGAAATTTGCAAGTGCATATTGATCCAGGTTGGGGTTACATGGCTCACTGTGCTGGTTTCTGAACTCTGCACAATGTTACCTCGATGCCGCAGAGTCTGGTAGTGGGCAATATATGGTGACACTTGATCAAGCACTTTTGTAGTGAGTCCAGACTTTACCCAAATTCCTCGCAACAAGTTCTTTAGATTTGATGTGCTTGACCATAAGCTTCCTCAAATTGAAAATCCTCGACTAGATTTATGTGCAGATTGCTTGATTTTTAATTCATCCCCTGCTGTCCTGATTACCACATTAAAGTCACTTCAACTTTTATGGGCCTTGCCTCATTGGGCCAGAGGCCCTTAGCTCTGCTAGTGGTAGCACGGTTCTTGCAGCTGTGAGTCCTGCTTTAATGTGTACGTGGCTTGGAAACACTCTAGTTGAACCTGCTTTTATTTCCCAGCTCCGCAAATCTCAATTTTGTGTTTTTTCTATGTTCCTGAGTCCCTTCTTGGAAAGGGACACCCAAAGTGGGATTAAAGTCATTTTTGAATGAAGTATGAGATGAAGAAGTTCTAAACCTTTTTACAACGGGTGGTGGTCAACTGTTAACTCTACATGGGCATATTTTGAAAAACAAACTGAGCACATGTGGATGCAGTCTGACTTTTGCCCTAGGTTCAAAAGTGATTCAAATCTTTATCCCACTCCCCTATTTTTGCTGACCCTTTGAAGGCTCTTTATTTTTGTTGCACATTATTCAAAGGAAGGCTTGGGTCAATTATTTCCATTGTTTGTCGTTTTTGTTCATACAAAGGCGTGGTTGCCCTGGTGTCAAATGTCGGTGCCGCTACATAATTTACCTCTCCAGCATATTTCGGACCTGGTGTTGGTGAATAGGTAGGGTTGGGAGTGGTGTCAGTTCTGGCACGGTACTTACTCCTACAGCCTAAGAAGGATATTAAAGCAAAGTGAAGAGCCATCCCTTCTCTTGAGCCGTACCTTGAGCTGGGATTGGATTTGAACCTCTTTGTAGTTTCTGGACACCACTTCCTGTTCCGTTCACAGCAGGATGCGGTACCGCGTGGTGAAGAAACCATACAATAGGCTTTCCGTGGCAGCAGGGAGGCTGACTCCTCCAAAGGACAGCCTACAAACTTGTATTGTTGCTAGAATCAAAGGAATCAAAGAACAGGAACTGCGTCTTCCTCAGAATATAGTCACAGCTGGTGTTCCTGTGCTCCGCAATCATCCAGCGGGATGTTTTGTCCTGCTTCTAAAATGTGATGAGAAGACTCATGACTGCGAAGTCTGCCAAGTTCCAAGAAGTATTACACTGGTGAGGAAAGTCCTTGTAGGGGTTTCGTATGTACCTGAAAAATAATTCAGATGGTGTCTATCTTTCCTAACTTGTCTGTCTTTTCTTTTGGCCACCACAACAGCTTAGAATAACGTTTATATTTTCGAGCACGAAAGGGACTTCTTGTGTGCTTTAATAATTACTCCCTTTTTTTCTGGTGCTCAACAACTTTCAAGCTCTTGGCTCCTGCTTGACTGACTCAATCCCTGATATAGGTCTTCTCTTTTCTGATATTGGTCACTGGGCTTCCGTCTATTGGCCCCTGGTATTAGTCTATTGCTTTTTTGATTTTGGTCATCGGCTTTCCCACTTTTGCTTCCCTTTTGGCCCCTTACTTTCCTAGTTTTGCTATTCCTTTGGTTCTCCGCTCTCACACTTGTGCTCAGATGTTGGACCCCTAATTTTCATCGTTTGCTCCGAGGTGGTCCATAGTGGGTTCCTTCTTTCCCTCTTTTGATTCCATACCTTGGCCTACGCTCTCCTGCTTTTGTTCCTGTTTCCCTCTTTGGGTTACCACTACCTCTACCATTCTATTTCTTCAACATGAATAGGTTTATATTAGGTTTATCGTGTTTGAAAACCTCTGACACGCTGTTGCTAAGATTTAATATTGACCTTTAGTCTGTGAAAACCCATATCCACAAACCTATCCAGGTAGTTTATTTGCCAAAGATTACAGGATGAGTGAGTCAAGGACTTGTAGGTGGTGATTGGAAAAAAACGCTGTAAGATGTTGCTGCTACTTCAGATTTGGATGTTTATTCGGGGTTGGTGGTGCTGGGTTGCGTGTGTGTGATGTCTCCACTTGATTGGTTGAGCTTCTATGGAAGTACCACCCTCTTATAATTGCCAGCCATGGTCTTTAACAGCTTCTAAAGAATGGTGGCCTCTAATATGTGAGTTTACTTTTTGGTGTGTTTTGAGACCGGATTAGGAGACTTTGTGAAAGATATTTACCTTCCTAAATGGCAACAGTAGGGGTATGTTTTGGCTGTTTGGCCATGCATAGCAGTTTAGTGGTTTGTGAGAAATTCTGCAACTTTTACCCATGGTTGGTTTTGCAAAATGCAGTCTTTGGTACTGAGAAATTGAATTGCTGATCTGAAGTCTTGGTGGTGGAGGGCTAGCGGGGTGTCATAGTTTGTGAGTGCTTTGTTGTATGAAAACTAGAAAATAGTGACCCATTATGTTGCTACTTGGTTTTGGCTTTACGGGACAGCTGTTTACATGACTTATGTTACAAATTATTGGTAATAATATACCTCCCACTCAGATGACCATTACCCGCCAATCTCCTGCTTTGTTGCTGTTTTTTTTTTTTTCCTTTCGTTGTGCTTCTATTGAAATCCACAAGGGACCATTTTGCATCTGAAAAATGCACTCACTCATTCAGTTGTTCATGTTTATCTTTTATACGTTATATAGAGTAAACATTCCTTTATTGCTTTTATCTTTTTACCCAACATTGACAAAGCCATTAGCCCTACTTTAATGTAATAAACCGCATTGGTGCACGCAACACATGTAAGTGCCTAAATCTGCATGCTTTGGCTCTATAAAACCTGACCTGTTGATGTGCGTGCTGCGTGTGTAAAAAAAATATATAAAATTAGGTGGTGGGGTGGAGTTGCATGTGGGTGGGGGAGCAGGCCCTCTCTTGGTTAAAGGGTGAATGTCTTATTTGGTGCTTAGCACGATGTATCAGTGAATGGTCACTTTCGCCCTGATTGGCAGGAATGTCATTGTAAAGTGAACTGCGTCACTATTATACGCGCGCTTTGGAGAGTCCGCGCATGAGCAGGTTGACTGTGGTTGCCAGGGATCTCCTCTAACAACAGCAACTAAATGAAGCAGTGAGGGATTATTGGGAGGGGTGGGGTGGGGGGGGGGTACAGATTAAGCATCTGTGCACTTCTCAGGCGAAAGAGGGAGGATTTTCCCTGAATCGACACAGATACTTAATTCCTTGTAAAATGTTTAATTTGCACTGCAATGGTTCCAGTAAGATCTTCTTGTATTGTTCCTGCTGGACGTGCTTTACACACTAAAATCCCTGTGGCTGTGTCTTCAGCCAAAGTAGAACCAATTTGCTTCGGATTTTTGTTGCTGCGATTGAGTGTTTGGAATTCGGAGTTGGTGGTTTTATGTAGGATGCAGATGATGGCGAGGCTACACTTCCACTTAAATGTAGGGCATGTTTGTTTATTTTTTTGTGTTTTTCTGATGGGTGCGGAACGGGCTTCATAGGAGCGCGCCCGGTAGGGATGCGGGCTGACAGTCTGGAAGGAAGCTTGTAATAAACTCATGTATTTTTTCCTCTGGGTCCAGATTAACAACCTCGTGCATTACAATGCAAATGCTGAGTGAAGTGGATCAGGAAAAACTAATCCTTCTAGCAATGATTCAAATACCTCGCAATGGCAGGTGGCTAAAAACCAATTTCATCTGACTTTTCTTGCATGTAATTGTAAATCTTTTTAATTCTCATTTAAAACATTCAAAAAAATCCTAACAACGCATAACCTGTTAAGTGTTTCTGCGTATTACTGTATTATTGTATTGAAGAACAGTATTCGTTCCATTATCGTATGCATGATGCAGTGTCACAATAACTCTGTTGCTGCTTTGTATTTTTTTTTTAACCGCGCTATTGAAAAACGGACTCTGATAAAGCATACTAGAGGGTTCTCCAAGGCCAATGTGTCATTTAGGGCCTTGTAGGCAAGCCCTCTCCAGTTGCTCTCACTCTTGCAAGTGTCCGCTACTTGCACTGCTTAATGTGTAGCACTCTATTAATGCAAGGTTGCACTTGTCCACCATCGTCTTTTATGGGAGCGCTGTGCATTGGATTTTTTTGGGGTGGGTTGTATGGGGACTGTGCAGTATCTTGATTTAATTCCGTGCAAGGTCCTATGTAGTTGGTTGTGATTCAGAAGGCAATGTGATTGCGGCTTCTAATCTGAAACTGGTACTATAGTCTTAAAGGGAAGAGGATTCGCTCAACAACCAGTAAACTTTGCTTGAAAAGCAGAGTTCGGTGACTTGAAGCCCTTCTTCCATTACAGATGCTGTGATATCTGAAGTGAATGTGGCATGTTTCAAATTGTGCCGGCCTAGTCTGGGGTAAGAGTTGTGTTATGAATTTGGGAACAGTGGCTAGTGAGTTATGTGGTTAAACTGCTCTTCATTTCCCATTCTTGCTTGACCTCTTCTGTTCATACATTTTGTGTGTGTGAGATATATGTTATGCATTATATAACTCCTAATATTGCCATCTAGGAGATCTGATGACATCATAAACCACAAGACCAAATGCATTGTAGTTTGTAAGTGACATCAGAATTGAGAGATGATAATAAACGATTACATTACTAAGCTTACCTCGTAGTTAGTTATTTTTTATGTTGCACTGTTTATTTTTAGGTATGTGACTTTAAAACGCTGTTTCCTTCAAAATGCGTCTAACAGTGAGTACTGATTTACATTTGAAGATTCAGGTTTTGTTTACCTTTCCTGAACACGTTTTTGATAAAAAACAATTGGTAATGGTGAGAGCCAGCAGGTTTTGTTTCTGTGGGGTTGTGGACTTTGTCAACTTGCCACATAATTTGCAGATTCATAAAAAAACCTTGTTTCTGGCACACGGATAAAAAAATAATACTGCCACAAAATGTGCTGCATAAAAAGGCCTTTTGCAGCCAAATTTAGATAACTTTTAACCATACTTTTGTATTCGATGCTGCATAATCCTAGTGGCTCTCGGAGCGGTAAAGCTCTTCAGAGCAATGTGATATTAAAATTCATATTTTGCATATCAGACAAACAGCCCTCTTCAGTCATTGGCCTACACGGCTGTGAGTGACGGCGTTGTGCTCTTGCACAGTGTGGTAATCTGCACAAGTAGTAGTCTTCTTCAGTGTAATGGACTTCAGGTGCAAAATGTACTTTTACATTAATGTGTATATTTTTCTTTTAAACGATGCTTGTTTTCATACTCTCTGTGCGTTCGTTCAAAAAACAAAGTCACAAAATAATGCTCTGACAAGGCAAAAGGGATGTATCAGACTATGCCAGACTACTGACTTTACTGGTGCTTGTTGGTATTTCTCTACACCAGGCCTCACCCATCGAATTCACAAATCATCAATCCTTACCACCCCACTCGAGACACGATCTCAATCAGCAATACAGATTATGTAATGAACACGCAAGAATCCTTTTAAAATGTAGCATGTGGACTTTGAAAAACAAGCATTGGAAATGCAATAGGTCTCGCATTAGGAAAGTTTGAGCTATTGGTATTGTAAATGACACTTTTTTTATTTATGTGTTGGTTTTGAAAGTAGCTAAATTAATAGCTTTGTCAGTTACAATGTCAATAGTTTTAACTTTCGCAAATGTGACACCTATAGCATTTGTAATGCAATGTGTGTTGTATTTACGTGACTTAGATGTATTGATATTACAAATAACAATGGCTTTTAATTTTGTAAATAATTAATACTTAAATAAAAGTTATTGTAATTTATAATGGCAATAGCTTAAATGTTTGTAATTAACTTTTGTGAAGATTATGTTCAGTGTATTTTATTGTGACGAAAATCCAAGAACATTGCATTTGCACCTAAACACACACAGAGCCACACACATATAGATGTGGTGGTGGTGGATCTGGGGGATATGGTGGTGGTGGATGTGGTGGTGGTGGGGTGGTGGTGGTAGTGGATGTGGTGGTGGTGGATGCGGTGGTGGTGGATGCGGTGGTGGTGGATGCAGTGGTGGTGGATGCGGTGGTGGTGGTGGATGTCATGGTGGATGTGGAGGTGATGGTGGATGTGGTGGTGGTGGATGTGGTGGTGGATGTGGAGGTGGTGGTGGATGCGGTGGTGGTGGTAGTGGTGGATGGGGTGGTGGTTGTATTGGATGTGGTGGTGGATGTAGTGGTGGTGGTGGATGCGGTGGTGGTGGATGCGGTGGTGGTGGATGTGGTGGTGGTGGATGTCATGGTGGATGTGGTGGTGGTGGTGGAGGTGATGGTGAATGTGGTGGTGGTGGTGGATGTGGTGGTGATGGTGGATGTGGTGGTGGATGCGGTGGTGGTGGATGCGGTGGATGTGGTGGTGGATGCGGTGGTGGTGGTGGATTCGGTGGTGGTGGTGGATGGGGTGGTGGTTGTGGTGGTGGATGTGGTGGTGGTGGTGGATGTGGTGGTGGTGGTGGATGTGACGGTGGTGGATGTGATGGTGGTGGATGTGGTGAATGTGGTGGTGGATGTGGCGGTGGATGTGGAGGTGATGGTGGATATGGAGGTGATGGTGGATGTGGTGGTGGTGGATGGGGTGGTGGTTGTGGTGGCATTGAAAGCGTGTTAACTGTTGGCAAACGCGCAATTTTATTTTTACGTGCATACGTTTCTTATTCTTAGTTTTCAGCATGTTTATTGCTTTGTCAGTTACAATGTCAATAGTTTTAACTTTCGCAAATGTGACACCTATAGCATTTGTAATGCAATGTGTGTTGTATTTACGTGGCTTAGATGTATTGATATTACAAATAACAATGGCTTTTAATTTTGTAAATAATTAATACTTAAATAAAAGTTATTGTAATTTATAATGGCAATAGCTTAAATGTTTGTAATTAACTTTTGTGAAGATTATGTTCAGTGTATTTTATTGTGACGAAAATCCAAGAACATTGCATTTGCACCTAAACACACACAGAGCCACACACATATAGATGTGGTGGTGGTGGATCTGGGGGATATGGTGGTGGTGGATGTGGTGGTGGTGGGGTGGTGGTGGTAGTGGATGTGGTGGTGGATGTAGTGGTGGTGGATGTAGTGGTGGTGGGTGTGGTGGTGGTGGATGCGGTGGTGGTGGATGCGGTGGTGGTGGATGCAGTGGTGGTGGATGCGGTGGTGGTGGTGGATGTCATGGTGGATGTGGAGGTGATGGTGGATGTGGTGGTGGTGGATGTGGTGGATGCGGTGGATGTGGAGGTGGTGGTGGATGCGGTGGTGGTGGTAGTGGTGGATGGGGTGGTGGTTGTATTGGATGTGGTGGTGGATGTAGTGGTGGTGGTGGATGCGGTGGTGGTGGATGCGGTGGTGGTGGATGCGGTGGTGGTGGATGCGGTGGTGGTGGATGTGGTGGTGGTGGTGGTGGATGTCATGGTGGATGTGGTGGTGGTGGTGGAGGTGATGGTGAATGTGGTGGTGATGGTGGATGTGGTGGTGGATGCGGTGGTGGTGGATGCGGTGGATGTGGTGGTGGATGTGGTGGTGGATGCGGTGGTGGTGGTGGATTCGGTGGTGGTGGTGGATGGGGTGGTGGTTGTGGTGGTGGATGTAGTGGTGGTGGTGGATGCGGTGGTGGTGGAAGTGGTGGTGGATGTGGTGGTGGTGGTGGATGTGACGGTGGTGGATGTGACGGTGGTGGATGTGGTGAATGTGGTGGTGGATGTGGCGGTGGATGTCATGGTGGATGTGGAGGTGATGGTGGATGTGGTGGTGGTGGTGGTGGTGGATGGGGTGGTGGTTGTGGTGGCATTGAAAGCGTGTTAACTGTTGGCAAACGCGCAATTTTATTTTTACGTGCATACGTTTCTTATTCTTAGTTTTCAGCATGTTTATTGCCATTTGGATTAAAAAAATAAAGCAAACCCCCTGATGGTGGATTTTCATCCGAAATGCATTGGGGAATGGGGATTGAATTTAGAATTAGGAATGAATTATATTTCGGCAGTTCTTATCAACAATTAAATAATCAGTTTATAGTGGCGCTCTCAAGTGGCTTGGAATCACATGGTGTAATAAAAATAACAATTTGAATTAAGTTAATTCAGGTTTGGTTTATGTGTATGGCAGTATTTCGGCTTTAAAGGCAGTGCACCTGTGGGACTATCATTTTTTTCTAGGATGTTTACGCAACCTTTAATGTCATCCCGAATGGAATTTCTTTGGAAATAAAGGCTTATTTGCTGTGTTTTTAATACCTTGCACGATGGCACAGTGTGTCCCCTTGATCTGCAGGACAGTTAGCTCCCGGCAGTACCGCATAGGAGGCAGGCATGTGCATGGAATTGCTCGTGCAAGGGTCCTCTGGCAGATATGAAGAGCAATAATTAGACTAGAAGTGACTCATCTTACAAGCTCTAGTGTTTTCTGTTATCGCTTTAATAGCTTGGATTTCCAAAGTAGTAAATCTCTTTTAAAGGGAAATATCCTAATACTAAATAGTTATTTCTGTTTGGTTGAGGTGTGTCAGAGATTAGACGAATTAATCCAAGAGCACACAGTGTGTCAGTGAAGAGCTGGGACTTTACGCTCTTTATTTGAAACCAATGGTACAAGCACCATAACAATCCTTCGGCATTTAAAAGAAAACAATGCTCATAGCCTATTTTGGTGTCCCTTTTGGAGATTTCCGGCTCACGCCCACGAGCGTTTCACTCTTTATTGCACGTGAGCCAAGTGTCGCCCAGGGCTGAAACTTGATAGGCTGAAAAAATGGACTGCCTACACTGATTTGCCAAACTCGACCGCGTTTCGGTTGTTTACAATTCCACGAAGAAAGGCAAGTTCTCGGCAGAAGCTCTTTGTGGAGAACCGAGAGCAGGTGTTTAAATAAAGCGGCAAAACAACCAATTAATCTTGATTTATTTGTCTCTTATTATTATTTTAGATAATTTTATGATGTTGATTGAAAATACCGTGTCGAACCATTATAACAATGTATCCACGAGACCCACCCCCCCTTTTGCAATTAGCAGTTTGTTTTGTTGACCCTATTCTGTGCATTCTGTAGACGGTGAGGTTAGGAAGAGCGTGCAACAACTCCAGCGAGTACCTCTTAAAATACAGTTGCTTCAATCATAACAAGATGGCCGTAGCAGGCGCGTGTCTTAGGGTTCGCTCATCTCGCGCTAGTGTCTTTCTCCCTGGGTCAGGGGAGGGGGCGGAGCGGGGAGAGGTGCGAGACGGCAGGCAGGGGAGGAGAGTAGGAGGAGGAGGGGGAGGAGAGTAGGAGGAGGAGGGGGGAGGAGAGTAGGGGAGGCACGGCCTAGCGGCCGTGCAATCAAGAAGTGAGGGGCGGAGCTGGGGGAGGCTGTGATAGAGAGTGGGCAAGGCAGGCGGCTGGGGGCATGTGCACGCGCTTTTAAGCTCAATGCGCATGCGCATTGAGCTTAAAAGTCACGGTCACTGCAAGGAATCGCCACGATTCCTTGCAAGTTAGTTAAAGAGTGGTTAAGCCCCCATAGTCTCGCAAGCTCGATGCGCATGCGCATCGACAGGCGAGACCTAATGATTCAGTTGTGGATCGGATACTAAAATTGCTAAATGGCACCAATTTGCATTTATATATTGCACATTGTATTTTTTCAAGCCACATGAAGCAGGATTTTTGGTAACGTATAAAGAAGCATTGGTCAAAGCCGAGAAGTGTCGCCTTTGCAAGCATAGAACTGGGTGCAATATACAAAAGAAAATGGGAATAATATCAAAATAAAGTGGTGACCTGCAGAGTCCTGGCACTGAAAGACATTTTTAGGTCGCACCCTACCAGACAGAACAGCTGTCTGTTTCGCTAAAGACATCTTTGGGACATTCAAAAAGCTTCCCTGGGAATGCATTCCACCCGTTGCTTACCATTGGCTTTGTGGTTTGTAACTCACATTTTTTGGCTTTCTGTTTGCTGGCTTAATTTGTTTTAGGATGTTCAGCTTCATTTTGTTCCTCTCAAGGAGCAAAACCTCTTTCTCACCACCTTTTTCCACGAATGCTCCTTACTGCTAACAGGCCTGTAAATCTTGTTCTGATGTTGTCACTTTTGTTTGTGCATTCAAAGACCTGGGTCACGTGGCTGTCTTCTGAGGGAGCTTGGTGTTTTACTTATCTTTCTCTGACTTCAAATTGAGAGGATTTATGTGGCAATCTTGCTGGATACTGGAGGTAATAAAGGTTTTTTTCTATCACACAAAAACACTTAAATGAATTCAGTGCAAGTATTTCAGAATATATCAGCATTCCAAAAGCAGAAATGAAGCCTATTTTTTGTTAATTCTGAAGTGTGTTGGAAACAAATACTTTAATATGATCAAAACAAATCATTACACTAGGTGATGCCAATACCACACATTGATTGTGTGTTGTATAGTTGTATTAATAAAACGGTATGTCTCTGCAAATGTAATGGTCATTACAATTGAAAATGTGTTTGTAATGGCTGTGTGCTACCACAACATGCAGGAACCCATACACTGCCCTCTACTCTGCACCACACAATTCCTCTGTACTCTGCCCCAGTCTAGGCCACTCCACTCTATGCCACTCTGCAACACTGCATTCTACGCCAATACTTTACTCTGTACCAGGCCACAGTATGCCACTCTAATCTACGCTGTGCCACTGCATTGTACGCCTCTCCACGTCACTTTACTCTTAGACTCTCTGCTATTCAACACTGAACTCTACGCCACTCTACTCTGCACTACTGCACTCTATGGCAGTGCACTCTACGCCACTCTACTTTGCATCACTACACTCTGTGCCACTATACTCTGCACCACTGTACGCCACTATACAACTCTGCACTTTCTATATACCACTCTAATCTACGCCAGTGCATTGTATGCTGCTCAATTCTGTGTCCGTGCACTCTGTGCCACTAAACTCTGCAGCACTCTACACCAATACAATCTACACCAGTCCACTCCACTGTATGCCACTCTGCAACACTGCACTCTACGCCAATACATTGTACTACGTACAAATCCATGGTATGCCACTCTTATCTACTCTGGTCCACTGCACTGTATGCCGCTTCATGCCACTCTAGTATTAGACTATACACCACTGCACTGTACTATGGAACACTAATCTATGCCACTGCATTCTACACCACTGAATTATATACCAATGCACTCTACACCCATCCAGTTCACCTTACTCCACTCTACAGCAGGGCTGGACTGGGCGTAGTGGGCACCGGGCATTTCCTCGGTAGGCTGCCAGGGTGGGGGCGGTTTTGTTACAGGGCCGTTTTTGCAGCATAAGCGCAATATTTGCCTCTGTAACAAAATCGGCCGAACCGGGCCTGGCAAACAGCTCTGCCGCACCCACCAACACCGGGTGGCTGGCCGAGCACTTTGCCAGGGCCGGTTTTGGTTCCCAGTCCCTGCTCTACATGATTCCACACTATGCTACTCCAATACCCTACACCTTATGCCACTCCATGACACACTATTTCACTCGCCTCTACACCACTAACTTTTAACCATGCCGAACCGCAGCCATGCTGCGAACAACACTGCTAAAACACATTTGCAAAGCCAATAGGTCACGTGAGACCTAGTGGTCTTGCCAGTGCTTGTTTTTTGAGGCACCTATGCTCATGTGAACAGGCAGAATGTCATCACTCAGCGTATGTCGGCCATTGGATGAAGTGGGCCAACCCAATGTCGCATGTTGTATGCTGTAGTTGGGGGAAGAGAAGTATCAATGACACTTCAACAAATAATGGCTTAATAGGGCTGTTCGAAACCCCAGCATATATCTGTGTATGTGTTTTGTGAGTGGCAGCCTCTTCCTTTCCAAAACAAATAACTACAACTTCTTTAAAGCTTACCCAAAAAATGACGTTCCCAGAACTTATTTATGTGTCTGTCTCCTAGTTCATCTTAGTTTCTACCAGCAACTCTACTTCCAATGCCTCCTCAATCAAGCTCCCAAGACCCCGCCCACTGGCCCGCGTATCCGAGGGTCGCCCTCCGGAATGCTGATCTCTGTGGCCCCCTCTGCAGTCCCAGTGCGTTCCCGCGGAGAAGGCCCCGCACTCTGCCTGCTCACAAGAAGCCTGGTTTTATGAGGGGCGCTTGTGAAAAGGGAGGCCGCCACTCTAACCCTCAAGGGCGGGGGGGCCCAAGGGCAGGGGGAGCTCATTGTGTGTAAAATGTCAAGAAGTGTGAATGAAAGCCCGGCTTCTCCCCGGAGACAGAAAGGGCCCCATTGTTCAGGCCTGGACGCTGCGTCCACAAGGACAAGCAGTGACGCTGGGTCTTGTCCCCGGCACTGCTAGGTTTAAGAATGTTCAAACATATTCAGTGTGTGCCACAGACTCTGACCGCCCCCACCCCTCGCACGCAGGCACGTACACACTCTCTCTCTGTACACGCACCTCTCCCACCTCCCCCGTTTTATCCCTTTTCAGACGACACAATAATGTGCCTAACACCACTTGATACATTTCAAAACTTGACAGTCCTAAACTTCGTCCATAATTCATTGTTTTCCGCGCAACGAAACATCCAATTATAGTGTTGCTATTAACCAGGGCACAAGTCCTAAAAAACAGAAGTGAGGGACTAACCTAGTTAATCAGTATGCAAGTGACATAACGGCGCGTGACGTCACAGGAAGTGGCATCATAAGAATTTACATCAGATCCTAAGCCCTAACATATATGTTTAGCATGTCTGTCATGCGTACATTGGAGCACATTTCAGTAAAGATAGAAACCCTTCACACTTTTGTAAGCTACACATAAAAACCAATGTTGCCTTTTGCCAGCGCTTCCTCTACCCATAGGGCTTTACAGGAACACATAGTGATATTTAAATTATTACAACACCGACAGGGGGGGGGGTTAGTGAGCACTATATAAATACTGTTTATTTTGTGAAAATACTGGTAACACATCTGACATTCTTATAGTGCATTGCATATCTCCTAAAAAGAACCCGCCTAGGTGTGAGGCTCCTGATTGGACAAAAGGAGGCCTGATTACCCCTCACATTGGGCCTTTGTTATTTGCTCAGCAGGAGTCTGAAATAAGAGAGCCCCCTCCCTTCCTGCACGTTGTTGCGATCGAAAGCAGACAACAACGTGCAGGCGCCGCTAAATGCGTCCCGGTCTTTGCAAATTACACTAGGACGAATTCAGCATCTTTTTCAGTGGGGCCCAACTTCTTGGCAGGGTGGACGGCGTCCACCCTGTGAAAATAGTGGGTGAACGCGGCCTACCCGCGTGTACCCCGGGCCCCGATTTTTTTCCACGCCTCAAGATAATCCAACTTCAACTCTAGACGGATGAAAGGCAGAGTTTACCCTGCGCTACTTCGAATCCCCTCTCGACGTCTGTTTAGGAGACGCATGGCCCATTCATTTACCCCCCTTCAGGCCAGGGAGGTCGAAGTGGACAAAAACATTCCTCTTGGAATTGCCCAATTTTTTATTTTTATTTATGTTGCTGCTTTTATAAGTGAAACAGGTCTTTAGAGGATCACCTACGGTTTGCCTCCGCCTCCTCCCTGCCTCGTCTCGTGCAGTTGAGATTCTGGCGATGAAGTTTGGAGGGGTTTGGGGGCTGCCTCAGGCTTGGATGAAGTACATTCATCCGCTTACGTGGTGCGATGTGCTTTTCCTCTGGAATAACGCAGGAAGGGTGAAGCGCATTGTGCTGAAGCAGGGATGTATTTCCCGCTCTAGGATCGAGCCTCCGTGCCTTGTGCAGTGGGGTGTACAGCCCTGGAGCTGGGCGTGCAGTGCCAGTGCTCGCCTCCCGGCGCAGATGTTGGCAGAATGTGGCTCTAGTTATTGAGTTGTTTGAGTGGGCTGAGGCCAGCAGATTCCTGTGAAGTACATGTATTTTGTTCGGCTCGCCACCACACCCTTTAAGTAGTATCCGTTGGTAGCAAGTGTTTTGCACATAAGCAAGAAATACTATCAATTTCACACGCTCTATTTATGTGCGTTTTTAGGGTAATTTGTGTCTTTCTGAGATGCCATTGACTGGTAAGGCCGCGGCCCAACTTGTCGTCTTGTAGCCACTTCATAGTGCTTCGAAGCCAGTGGGAGTGAGTGGACTGTGTTTGGTTGACCCCGTCACAGCAACAGAGAGTACTGGTGGAGACTAGAGGTGGGCGTGGCAACACATTAGCAGCGAGAGCCGAGCCAGGGTTCTGACTTGGCTTTTGAAGCCCCTGCACGAACAATGTATTTTCACACATCGGAAGCGCTTAATTTAAGTACATTAGATTATACCCCCCACATTGAGAGGTATTTACTACAAGGGATAGTTTTAACGTGAATTTTAAAATATTTATGTACAACACCCAGACAACAATGCTAAGAGAAGGAAGTCAGTTGTATACCCTAAATGTGGCCTAACATCTTAATGTTATATATAGACTGAGCCACATATATCGTATTAAATCAAGCTCATGTATATTTTTTGTTTTGTTTGTATCTCGTATGTCTAGAGCTCATATATTTGAAGGATCTCTCCATATGATGGTGAAGGAAAAGGAGGCTCGGTGAAAACATTTGACTAGGATCACACAATTGGCGAGCAGTGCAGCCGGGATTGATCACGGGTTTTCTTATTTCATATTGTGCAGCTCAGCCCCTAATTGGGTATCTTTTTCTGTCTTCGATTTTAAATCAAAGGTTCTTTTTCTTCCGGTTCTTGATGCATGAGGTAAGCGGGTGGCTGCAGGCAGGAGCCGCATGAAAGTTCTTCTCGTTTTGGGTGTGGGTACCAGATGACCTCGATCTGAGCCAGACCCAGGCTTCTAGCTAGCTTGAGCCTGGCTCGAGCTTTCAGCGATCCTCTGTTGAAGACTAGGGGTTCTGACCCTTTGCTGTTCGCTGCTGTTTTTTTGTTGGAGAGCGTTTTTCTTGTTTCTTAATAATTCTTTCCCTCTTAAGTAGAAGGTATTCTGGGACTGTATTGGTATAGGGACTATTCTTCCATAAACCAGTCGTCTGCTCTCGTGTTTGCATGTTCCATGGTTGGGAAGCCAGAAATCAGTACTGTCTCCGTGCAAGTGCAAAGTCGTTCCCACACAGCGACCCTATGTGTTTTCTCATTGGGTCTCTGCAGATGGTGCATCATTTTGAATTTGATTACTTTTTCTGCTCCACTGCAAGTTGGTGGATTTCTGTCAGACAAGCAGAGATGTGATGGGATTTTTGTTTAATATGAAACCTATCCCGCGAGCCTCCCTTGTTGTTACAGTTGGATCTACTGGAAGAGCAAGAGGGAGCTACTTAAACCCCTTCCTATTGCAATTTTTTGGTGCTGTCGGGAAAGGGATCTATTATGTTAATGAGCAGGACAGAGAGAGGTTTAGTTTTGGGGGGGCCTCAGAATTATAGTTTAAAGCAACAGAGCTGGTTAACTGGTCCTGCAGGTTGAATCACAGGGTTGTTTTGTGACAGCTGTGATCTGAATTATGACGAACGGCTCTTGGTCAGTCCAAACTCCCGGGATGTTTGACCATCTCTTCTGGCAACAGGGGTAGGTAGTTACCTGTTCCCGAGGCCCAGGTTCTCTGCATGGGCCAGGCTACTGTAATTGGTTTGAGAGCTAGCCATATTCAGATAATTTTCATCCAGTAATTTCAGCCCATTGATCTGTAATACAGTGTATTTGTCTTGAGACATTCAATCCATCCAGTGCTGCTTATCCAAGTTCATTGGTCTTAAGCGGCTGTTCTACCTTCTTCTCCAACTGGATGTGTGCCTGGATCCAAGCTGCATGTATGGCTGGCGGTGCATGTCTGACTACCTGTGTCAGTCCTCGTGGAGATGTTGAACCGCTTCAGACGTAATGTGTCATGGAATGCTGACTGATAGATGCTTGTTGACGCCCTCTTTTCATTTATGTATTGATAGTAACTTTGGCATCTGTATTTTGTAGTATGCTGTAAATTATCATCCTAATGAAGATTTCTAGAATTAATAGCTGCTGGTAGATACCCTCTCCCTAGACCAATAGGTCTCAAAGTGCAGTAACTTACATAAAGAGGTAGTTCATTGGCCATTTAAAAAAATATATATTTAACTAGCTGCCCGGGATAATAAGGGGTGATCCGACTGACCCCCTTATTGTGACAGATAAACAGAAAGTCTTGATAAAGGTGGTAATTATCACTAGAAGCCACCGAAACGCGTCAACCCCAGTCCTGGTATAATTCAAGACTCTGACATCGATGTTGACGCACAGATGCTGTAGTAGCAAAATATCGATGAAAGCATAATGGAGTCAGAATGTACAACCTATATTTAACAATTTTTGTGTTTTACTTTTTCTGTCCTTGGCTTCAATTGTGCAGGTCATAATTGATTGTCTTGTACTTATGTTTTTTAGATCAGGGCACTAGATTAGTTAGCCCAACAATATTGTTTTTAATCTCATTGTATTCATAATAAATGATTTTTTTTTTTAAACTGTCAATTTTTGGTGTTATACATGGATGTACTCTTTGCAATTAGAGGTATGTTTATGTGAACCTGTTTTTAATCTGACTCAAGGGAACCTCTGAAATTTTGGATTACATTTTATATGCTTTTACCACGCATACATTTACAACGAAATTCGTTGTAAATGCATGAATGGTAAAAGCATGTATTTTTTAAATGTTTGGATAAGGTAAGTATGGGTATAGGGGTATATGTTTTGGGGTATGGAGGTATATATTTTGGGGCGTTTGGGTATTTTTTGGGTTCAGATATAGTTTTGGGTTTTGGGGTAAAGGGGTATTTTTAGGGTTCAGGGCTAGGTTTGGGTTTTGAGGTACACGGGTATTTATAGGGTTCAGGACTAGGTTTGGGTTTTGGGGTACAGGGGTATTTTTAGGGTTTAGGGATAGGTTTGGGTTTTGGGGTACAGGGTATATTTATAGGGTTAAGATGGGTTAGTGTTTAAGGGTGTTGGGGTATTTTAAGGAGAAAGGGTGGGTTATGATTATGGGGTATTTAAAGGGAGCAGGGTGGGATTAGCACACGATATGAGACATGGCATGAAGGGCGGAACGTACCACACGCCCCCAGCATTTGTCACGCCCCCAGCACACGCCCACAGCACAACGCAGACACGCCCACAAGGGACTACTTTGCTGGCACGGTTCTTTTACCTTTTAAATGTATATTGTGGGCGTCTGCATAGCCTATGTCCTTCTGCTGCAACTGCCCTTTCCAACGCTGTATTGGGTGTTGTGATTGGTGCTGTGGTTCCTGAGATTACCCGCCTCAAAGGTTTGGGCTCTCTCTTTATTATATTAGTATAGATATAGATAACTTATGGTGCTATTGAGGTGCCCTTTACCGCTCTAGCGATCTGGTTGAGTGCAGCAGATTTTCTGTAAATTTCACATTGGAGCAAGTAAAACTTAAGCAACGTCCTTCCGTGTGGCCCGCTTGTTACTCTTTTTCTGCACTAAAATTTGCTATATAGTGCATCATTATCAATATGTCCATTTGCTGGCTGGCTTCTATTGCATTTGTATGTGAAGTCACAAAATAGTACATACATTTAAAATGTCTGAAAAAAAAGAAGCTTCAGCACTGCAGGAGCAGTTGATGTACTATGCAAACCAAATGCAGCATTTTTTGAAAGTTGTGGAAGAGATCTAGTTTTCGTTGCGTGCAAAAGTTTTCCAACATTCAAATTCTTTTTTGTTTTTTTTTTAGTTATTGTTTGACATTTTTGGCATTGAGCTAAAATTCACGTGCAGTCCTTCCTGTCAACGATTGTTCTAAATTAAGAAAGCTAAGATTTGCGAGATTAGCTTGATGGGAGAGCACTGTGACATTTGCATGCAGAGTCACAGAATAGCAAGGAGGTCGTGGGCGGGAGGTTGGGAGTTGAACGCGAACCAGATGCCACTATACACTTAATATAAACTGTACCAAAAAACGGAATGTTCCTTTTGTGAAGATTTGTCAAATTCAGTATTTTGATACGGTCTTTCCATGTACATTCAGTAAAGTATAGAATTGACTTAATGTGTTTCGGCTAAATAGCCAGTGCGTTTATCCCGCTGGGATTTGCTGTAGTTGTGTCTTGCCTCCTCTTTAACCTTGATGGAGAAGCAGGGCAGTGGTTCTTAACCTGTGGTCCAGGAATCCCTGGGGTGTCCTCGACACCTATTTAGGGAGGTCACGGGCTGCTTATAAAACGAAATAATAATATTAATCTAAAGAAGCAAAATTGAAAAAATTAAAACATTCTGTAAATATGAAGGAATTTGAAATCGAAGACTAAAAATTAAGCACCAAACAAAATATAGTATGAAGACCTGAATTTAAAAAAGCTCCGATCTTCCCATAAACATTAATAATAAACATTTTTTATAAATAAAATATTTCATTGTGTAGTTGGTTGCTTATTTCTCTATTTTTGTGTATTGTTTTGCAGTTCAAATCGGAGAAGTTACTTAGGTCGGGGTCCCTGGTTTCCAGTAATGACTCGATGGTGGTCCCTGGATTCCAATAATGATTCAGTGGGGGCGGGGATCCCCAGAATCCAGTAATGTTAAGCTGGAGTTATCCAAAGTCAAAAGGTTAAGATACATTGCCTTAAAGCACTAGAAGCATTGAAGTATCCAGTGCTTTGTGGTGGTGGACACTTCCTTTAGTGGTTGACGAGTCTTCATGTTGGAAGTACTCCATGGATTTTAAAGGCAAGGGTTAGCCACTAGGTTTCTTGAGACTAACATCACTGACTTGGACATTGGCAGCCGGGAAATGTGTTTGTACTCTGCTGTCCCAGGCATTGCTGCCAGAAGACTTAGCATGTCAATAGGTTGGTGGCAGGCGATATTTACCTTTACGTAGCGATTCCCGTAGCACTTTTATGGGTCTAGCATTGACCAAGTTTATTGTGTAAAGATGAGTAAAAAAATAAATGGAGTGTTACGAGATTCTTCGCTGGATCTGTGTAAAGTACGGCATATGGAAACTTGCGCCAAGACGTTGATTTTCTTTTTTGAGGGTACATGTTGTCGTGTGCTCAGCTTGTGGTTGCTGTTAAGTTTTGAGGAATCTTTGCCCATAACGTGGATTTGATGGCATGCTACATTGATGTGATAAGTTTGTGTAAGCCCTTTACGGGTGGTTCATATGAAGCTTGAAGAGAGGATAAATATGTGCTGTTAAGGTGGCAAATGGATAGCCAACAAAATGGGTTGCTGCAGAGTCCAGGACCTTGGAGGCACCTCTTGAGGACCAGGGACTCGCTCCAGCTGTGCTTGTGCAGTTGCAGGTTTAGTGCCACAGGTCAGCTGGGCAGTTGTAGGGAGGACCCTGGAGCTTGTTATGTTCCTGTAGCTCAGAACAGGAGATTGACCAACTATCCCTTGGGAGTCACTCAAGTTAGCCTGGAGGAAGTGAGTAGGTTCAGTTTTCTTTCTCAGAGCCCTGCGGACCTCTGGGGAACATGGCCGGCCTTGGGCAGCAGGGCAGTCCTTTGGGGCAACAAGGCAGCCCTCAAGCAGCCAGACAGTCCTGTGAGAAAACAAGGCAATCCTTATTCTGTAATGCCCTCTGGTCCAGTAGTGCGCTGAAGAGTGGCTTTGGAGGGCCAATAATTATACCTTGTGCCAGCCTTTGAAGTGGAGAGGATTCCCTATACTACCCCCCACATCTGGTCTGGAAAGGTCTTCCATTCCCCTGTCAAGGCTCCAAGAAGTCTGGGGTGATAAAAGAATAGCACCAGGTTCCTGTGTGAATGCTGGAGGCAAACCCTTGACTGGAAACGAGCATCCTGGGCCCGGTTTCGGGGTTTCACCATTCATCAGCCAGGCTAGCTTTACTCCAGTGCAAAACCAAAGGAGGTGATGGACAGAGTGTT
The DNA here is from genome assembly GCF_964261635.1 of Lissotriton helveticus. Lineage (NCBI taxonomy): Eukaryota > Metazoa > Chordata > Amphibia > Caudata > Salamandridae > Lissotriton > Lissotriton helveticus. Next base: position 228,078,898 of record NC_136071.1, on the reverse strand, counting down.
GAACATTGCAAGCTCTCACCCCAGTCAACTGATCTGGGTTTAATCCATCATCACTCTTTAGCTCACTCCGCCACCCCAGTTCAGACCTGGCCATATGCAAATTAGTCTGACCCTGTGCCTCATGGGAACAGCCAAGCCATGTCTTCCCTGGACCGGAAACCAGCATCCTGGGACCAGTTTCTGGCTAATCAGCCGTCATCAGCCAGGCTAGCTTGAATCCAGTGGCAGAGTGAGCAAGGGACCCACGTCTGGAGCTTTACTCCAGTGGCATGGAGAGCATGGGACCCACATCTCGGCATACCAGACTCACTCAGGGTGACATGCAACAAGAACAATTGATGGACAGAATGTTGATGCAGCTAAACTGATCCCAGGAGGCTTGTTTCTGGTCCAGGGAAGACCTGGCTTGGCATTTCGGGCTGGACTGTTCCGTTTGTTAGCAGGGTCAAGACTGATTTGCGTATGACTGGGTTTAAACTGGAATGACATGGGAGCAAACAAAAAACAGATGGATTTAGGCCCAGATCTCTGTACTGGGGTGAATGTTTGAAATGCTTTAACATTCTGTCCATTTGCATATGGCTGGATCCAAAACTGGGGTCGCATGGTGAGCAAAAGAACAATGGATTAACCGCAGATCCTTTTGACTGGGGGTGAATGTTTGCATTGTTCAGTATTCCGTAATCCATTGTTCCTTTTGCTTTTGTCGCCCTAAGTCGAAGGGTATGCCCAGACATGGGTCCTGTGCTCACCATGCCACTGGATTCAAATTAGCCTGGCTTATGAGGGGTGATGCCCCGAAATCTGTCCCAGAATGCATGTTTCTTGTCCAGGGAGGACCTGGCTTGTCAGTTTGGGCTGGACTGTTCCCATGAGGAACAGGGTCAAGACTGATTTGCATATGGCTGGCTCTAAACTGGGGTAGCTTGGTGATCAAAAGAACAAAGGATTAAACCCTGGTCCTTGTGACTAGGGGTGAATGTTTGCATTGTTCAACATATTTGTTCAATTTATTTTATCTATTGTTCCTTTAACTTTCTAAAAGTGGCATTTTCAGAATTGACTTAAAATTGAACTTTACCATTAGAGGATTTTAAATCTCATTTCATTTGAGTCTAAACCGGACATTCCTAGCTGCCCTTAATCAAAGGTTAGGTCACTTATTTAATGTAATAAGGTAAGTATTATCCAATGGAATAGAGGCCTTTTAGAAGTGAAAAACAAATGTATGAGTTTTTCACTTCCAGGACTTGCACAACTTAAACCCACATGCCTTTTTTTTAATACAATGGACCCAACCCTATGTGCCTTTAGGGCCTACCTTAGGGGTGACTTATATGCAGAGCCACTGGAATTATGCCACAAGGGAGGGCCAAATTATGCGGCACGGTTGAGTAAATTATGGGTCAAGAAAATGCAAATTATGTGACCTAATGCTGCACATTTTTTGATGGCATTAGTTCATTATTTTGTACACCCAAATATAGCAATAAGAAACAGAAAGGTGACCTGTCCACCTTTGCGCAAGGCCTTCTACTGCGCAGCAGCATGTCTGTGTTTTTAAGAAACTTTTGACCCATGTGAGCTAGAAACAATATTTTTGTTGTTCAAATCTGCAGATTATGAACCAGACGATGGATTATGTGGCACATCTATAACTATGCAAAAATTGCTGTGCCCACACAATCGCATAATTCCAGTGGCCTTTCTTATATGTATTAAAAAGGAAGGTTTATGCCTGGTAAAAGGTAGTACCATTTACTAGGGACCTGCAAGTAAATTAAATGTGCCAATTGGATGTAAGGCAATTGTAATAAAAAAAAGGAAAATGTTTTATTATAGGAAGCTCACACAATCACTTTAGCATGGGTTATCAGGTATAATGGGCACAGAGTCCTAATGCCAATAAAACGAAATTTAGTAAACTTGAGCAGTTTAAGGCATTCAAAACTTGATATAGGATAAAAACACACTTCTCTTTCTGGAAGCAGGAAAGAAAGAGGAAGTGGACCAAATGATGTCTGCCTATATGAGACTCTGCTGTCTGTGATTGGTTGAACTTTGCTTGTAGTCCTTTCCCTTGCCATTCTGGGAAAGGTTGTTTTATTAAAGTTGAAGTCTGCTGGAAGTCATAAAAGAAAAAGTTGAGCATTATCCCTGCCTCCGGGCCTGACCTAGAATTTATTTTTAGTGCCCCTTGTTTAGCATTGCACAAGCTGGAGGATGTTGGCTTCCCCCAGACAGCAAGCGCATTATGCCTTCATTCTTTTAACGCTGGAGGATTGAAAAAGGACTACCTTTAGAAATTCAATGAAGTCCTTGTTAGCAAAGGACTGCTGAATATTTCTTCCTAAGAACTGACATTTGAGAATCGGCGTGAAAGGGGTGGTCCTAAGCTGGTTCACATTCTTTCTACAAAACCGCAAAAAAATAATAATTTGCAATTTGACTTCTGACTCAACAACCGGCACATGGGGTGTCCCACAAGGGTCTGTCCTCTTGCCTACACTGTTCAATATCTACGTTGAGACCCTCACTCCTATTCTCAACCAAGCAAACACCCCCTTCCATTTATATGCAGATGACACTGCTTTATTTCAATATCTCCTCACTAGACAACATACACCGGCTAAATGTCATCCTCAAAGAAGTACAACACTGGCTATCTCGCAATCACCTAAAACTCAACCAAGATGAGACCACAATTCTGCTCATATCAAACTCAATGCAATCCTCCCAAATGCAAGGCTGGCTAAACACCATCGAAGCTCTCAACTTCAATCTTACCCAACCTACTCCCCCAGATTGCTAGGAATAATATTAGACCCTAAACTGACCATGAAAGAGAATATAAAGAACAGTGCAAAGAGTGCCTTCTACAACTTGAAATTTCTGAACAAAATCAAATCCTACCTACCGCCGAATGACCTCCCTACCGCCGAATGACCTCATCTGCCACACAAGCAATGGTGCTGTAAAGATTAGACTATGGGTTAGCTATGGGAATGCTACCCTCGCAGGCACTGCGAAATCCCACCTCGCACCTCTAAGAACCACTCGCTACGCAGCAGCCAGAATGGTTACAGGATTAAAAAATATTACCATATCTTCCCTGCCCTAAAAGAACTGAAGTGGCTCCCAATCGAAGCTTGTTGCAGCTTCAGAACTGCCTGTCTCACAAAGCCATTCATACAGGTAAACCAGCCTACCTCATCTCAAAACTAAAAAAAACTGGCTAGTCAAGAAACCTAAGAAGCTCCAATACCCTACTCCTTATCCCACCTAAAGCAGACAAACAAAAAACTATGGCTCTCTCCTTCTTGGGCAGTGCCCTTAAAATCTAGAACTCTATTCCAGTACATATAAGGACAAACCTCTTCTTGAGCTTCAAGAGACAGCTACAGGATATCCTCCTAAACCGATATCTCAACTAGCAGTATGCCAAGCAACAGTCAAAACATGAACTCAACCTTCGTACTCAACCACTGTTGTATTTCTAGCTTATCCCAAAATGTGTGATTACTCTTTATTTGTATTGTTCATGCACTCATGTAAAGCGCTCTGATAACCACAGGTCTTTCCAGTGCTAAATAAAACTCCTTAAATAAAACATAAAATGGTAGGGGTGAGAGGGCTCTAGGGAGAAGGGGGGTGCCTCACTGTTAAATGCAACCAATTAGAATGCTTTATTACGCTCTCATTGGGTTCTGTTGTATTTAGTTTTGATGTGTGGTTAAAGGTTTTATCTTTTTCCTTAAAAGATGAGCACTGGGATGGAAAGTACATTGTTGTCTGTTGGGTGGCTGAGTTCTGACCTCTTGCATTTCCATACTATCCCTAAAGAGCCTCGAATTGCTCACTCTCACTATCCTGAATCCAGTTTAGAAAGGTTTGTACCTGATAAACTGGTATTGACCCTTGGACAATAGTAGCAAACTGCTTTAACCACCACATTTTAGGCCCAGAAATTCCTGTCAACAACTACAAACATTGTTTAAGTCCTCACCAATACTTAAAGCAGCCAGGCTTTTTTCCTTTACTCCATTTTCCATGTAGAAGTTACACATTCCATTCTATTTATTTTCATGCCATTATCATTTTGTTAAACCCAATGACCATATTAAGTTTTGGAAACTCTTAATTGAAGCTGTTTATGTAAAAAGCATGATTGTCTAGGTATTATGTTTTTTCCCTTAATTTTTTTATCCCTTTAAATGCAATACTATAAATATGAAATGTTATGTACCACTTTTCTGTGTTTTTTCACTGTTTTTAGCAAAACCTAAAATCCAAATATCTATATCTATATCTATATCTATATCTATATCTATATCTATATCTATATCTATATCTATATCTATATCTATATATATATATATATATATATATATATATATCACTCCGTTTTGTTTCCAATGGGCTAAACGAAGGATAAACCGTTGGGAGAGCCGGAGTCACGGGATGCCCACTCGCATCGTTACAGACTCCTTTAAATCAAGCGAGTAGTGAGTCCTGCCTGGCTTCAGGCGGTCATCCTTCCCTCCGTAGATTGCAGAGCGGATTAGAGTCTCGGGCCCTCCGAGGTTAAAGGCATGTTCGACCGGAAGGTGCCGTGACGAACTGTTGCGTATTTCGGTCGAGTGCTAGAGCATAACTGGGCAGCAATGCTGGCCACAAGCTGTGTGGAGTGTGGGTGCCATTTTGAGAAGGATGTAACCTATGGGTAGCAGCAATGCTGGCCACAAGCTGTGTGGAGTGTGGGCGCCATTTTGAGAAGGATGTAACCTATGGGTAGTAATAGGGAACAGAGTATTGGGACAGGTTCCAAAATACATCGACTGGTCATTGCGTAGGTCCCGGTATTCAAAGGTCTACACAGTCTTCCAGATTATTCAAGACCTGGGCGGAAAATTAGTTATGCCGGAACAAAAAGATGAAGTGGGGGTGGTGGACCTCAAAGGTACCTCGTACGCAGGTTCCAGGTTTGTGGAGCAAGTCTACAGATCGGCACTAGCCTAGAGGAGTATTTCGCGGGGGCCATGATGGATTAGTCTGCATGGTCATCATAGTTTGTGAACGGGTTACATGCCCTGATGTGTGTGTGTGGGGGGGGGGGGTAGGCAGAAAGGTATGCTAAGACAAACAGAAGGAAGCCTGTCGTTCCTATAGTGGTTAAATGACTAGAGTGTGATTATCCCTGGCCATATGGAAGTAGTACTCACAAAAGGTACAATCTACCAGTGTGAAGTCAGGAAAGTAGGGCTGGACTGGACCTGGTTCACCAGCCCCATGTGGAATGTATATTGTGAAAAATATTTATTTGTTGGTCCTTCATGTTAGACAGAGCAGGATAATTTTGCTATGCTGACTCTCAGAGGGAGTAGTGCTAGCCAGAGCAAACAGCATTTATAGTTTGAGCTCTCTCCAAGGTATATCATCGTTTAAACCGGTCAAATTAGTTGACGGGCAGAAAATCCAGCATTGTTCTCTGCGAAACAAGTCCACTTTGTTTGAGTATGTGAGCTTCTAGGACTGTCCAGTTCAGATTGTCTGGTGAATGGCCCTTCTCTCTTCAATGGGAGCTCATCTTAGTGGTGTCTTTTCTACATCTAACGTTACTGCGGTGTTCTGTTATTCTTGTCTTGACTGGTATGGTAGTCATGCCAATGTATTGTTTGGAGCATGGGCAAGTGATCATATATATGCAGTTTTTTGTGTTGCATTTCATGTGGGATGTCTGGGGCCATTTGCTGGTAGCGCTCAACTGGATTTTTTTGAGAAGATTTTGTCAAGTGACACACACTACATGACCCACATGGATAGTGTCCCATAACAGGTGGGAGGCCCCACATTGTATTATGTGCTGTCCTATTCAGGCTTCTTGGTTTTGTGTGTGCAATGTTATCTTTCATGTTGGTAGTCCGCTTGAAGGCAAGCCATGGTAATGGCAGAGTTAGGCTCCCTGTAGCTAATATAGGCCAATGTTTCTTTATGATTTTTTAAATCTCAGTGTAGTTGGGAGTGAAAGATGATACACATGTGAGAGCATTATCTACTGCTCAGTACCTTGTTTCCAGGAGGGCCGCCCTGTTCTTATTCCTGGCTCTTTTGTATGCTTGTTTCACCACTCTGGTGGGATATCTCTGATTGATCAGGATGGTAGTGAGGGTGTTTGCCTGTTTTTTATAGTCACTGTTCGTGCTGCAATTACGCAGTAGCCATAAAAAACTGTCCAAGCGGTAGATTGTCTCCAAGATGTTTTGGGTGGTGGCTATCGTATCTAAGGAGGCTGTTAGTTGGTTTTCTGTAGGTGGTGGTGTGTTGTCTTCCTTCCGTGATGGATATCAGTAGGTCTAGGAATGGGATGGTTGACCCAGAGATGTTACTCTTGAATCTCAAGAATGAGTTTAATGTGTTTACCCAGTCACAACATTGTTTGCAGGTGTCCAGATTGCCTCGCCATAAGACCAGTATATTACCGATGTAGCGTCTCCGTATTCTGTTGACGGAAAAGGGGTTCTCATTTAAAAAAAATATATATATATATAATTTTTATTGCAGACATATAGCACAATATTATCGCCACTTACACATTACAACCCAGATCCTCTATCCCCCCTTTCTGCAGTCTTCACTGTACACAGCCTGTAGGCCCACAACGGAAAAGGGGTTCTCATCAGTGAGGATGTCCAGTGCCTCAAAATGTGCCATGTATAAACAGGCAAGACTAGGGGCGAAGGTGCTGCCCATCAATGTCCCCTGCTTTTGGTGGTACAGCTGGTCCTGAAACTGAAAAGTTTTCTTTCAGTGCCAGGGTGGCACACTCCATAACGAAGCTCACAGGAGTCGAGGATGTCCAGGTCTCTGTGACTAGGGTCTGTTCATTGACATCTAGGGTTGTATCAATAGAGACACCCTCTTTTAGGTTTTCCAGTAAATTAGGAACGCCCTTTTTGTACTGCAAGAACGAGGGTGTCTTGGATACTAATGGTCGTAGGAAGAAATCACAGAAGTGCGAAAAGGGTTCCAACAAAGACCCTATGCCTGATACCATTGGTCTACCTGGTGGGGGCAGGGTACTTTAATGTAACTTGGGCAGGGTATAGAGTTATGGAATCTTGGGGTCTTCTCCGATCAATAACTCATTCTTTTTAGGTCTCGCCTGTCGATGCGCATGCGCATCGAGCTTGCGAGCCTATTGCGGCTTAAACAACTTTTAACTAAGAAGCAAGGAATCGTGGCGATTCCTTGCAGTGCCCGTGACTTTTAAGCTCAATGCGCATGTGCATTGAGCTTAAAAGCGCGTGCACAGCCGCAATCACCGTCAGCCGCATTCCTCTGACACCTTTTGAAGTGAAGCTTAGCTTCACTTCAAAGGCCCGGCTTCTTAACACCCACATGCCGCTCTCCCCGCTCCGCCCCCTCCCCTGCCCGCCTTGTGCATTTCTCCTACACCCCCTCCCCACAGCAATGCCCTCCGTCTGTTGTACAATCCACATGCCGCTCTCCCCGCTCCGCCCCCTCCCCTGAGTCATCCTGCCTGCCCAGACTTCTCCTCCCCCCTAATTACATCCCGCTTTCACTTGAAAGGGACCGCCAATGCTTGTTTCATTAGCTCCCAATCTCTCATTCTGTCATCTTCCCCCTCGTCCCTCCCCCCCCACCGGGTCTTTTCTTTCCTTTTAAGAAGGCCCGCAGTTCACTAATGGAAATGTGGCATTGCATGGCATTTTTAACATTTTGTGTGTTCGCGCGCACGCACCACTGGGATGTGCATCTTTGTATTGCAGAAATAAGCAGCAGATTTAGGGCATTCTTTCTGCAAAATAAGAAATTCCAATGGCAGTCTGACTTCATTATGTTTCTTGCGGGAGCCCCTTCTTTCGTTATGCCGTTCGGATTTCCCCAATATCTTGCACGCACAATCAGCAGGTTGCTTGTCAGAATGGTGTTATAAAGAATAACATTATCCCGGGGCCAATAGAGAAGAACCTTCAGATAGTTTAATATGCTATTTGACGGTATGAAAATTAACAAGGATAATCTTGTACAAAGGTACACCACATATTTGTACGCAAACAGACCTTCAATAATACTCACATGCGTGGGAATGCGCACATCAAGGCACAGGCCCATGCATGAGCACAGGTGCCTAAATAATTACATACATGCAAATAGACACGCACTCACATTTCTATAAACATGCACATTCATACATGCAGTCTCATATGCATACATTGCATTTCCATACCAAACACACATGCAAGCCCACACTGCACAATCACACGTGCACCCTCACAAACAGCCTTCTTCCTTCCTAAAACACAGCTTATTTTTGTTAATGGCTTTTTTTTATGCGTGTCTGTGGTGTTAAAAATGTCAGCATAGCATTCCCCATAGCTCCCCGTGACCCCCTCCCTCCCTCTTCTCTCCTCGCTCCATGTGCTCCCTCCTTCCACTCGGCATTGAACATGTGCCCCGGTGCCTTCAGAGGAAACCACGACTCTTCAATCTATTTAGAACAACGTCCGCTCATCTCATTCTACCTCTCCCTTCCCCCCACCCCGTGTTGGTCCGTCACCTCTTGTTTTCGGAGACAGTTATATGGCTGCAATAAAGCACAGCAGCAATGCCCCATTCTCAGCTCTTCACAGCGCACTCTCTAGCTGTGCTGTGACAAAAGGAGAAGGAAGGGCCCTCAGCCCAACCCCAGGGGGCAGCCACTTATCCTGATAGCGGGGCACTTACTGGGCAATAGTATCTCGTCCCAAGGGGATTTACAGAAATGAGGAATTAATGGCAGATAAGCACATGCAGCCTGCCAATTTCCGGTCCAATTGGACATCAAGGCCCCATATAGGCACAAAGCTTTACCGCACAAAGCTAGAAACTACTGCCCATGCAACGCCACTCACACATGCAACGCCACTCACACATGCAACGCCACTCACACATGCAACGCCACTCACACATGCAACGCCACTCACACATGCAACGCCACTCACACATGCAACGCCACTCGCACATGCAACGCCACTCGCACATGCAACGCCACTCGCACATGCCACGCCACTCGCACATGCCACGCCACTCGCACATGCCACGCCACTCACACATGCCACGCCACTCACACATGCCACGCCACTCACACATGCCACGCCACTCAACCACGCAACGCCACTCAACCACGCAACGCCACTCAACCACGCAACGCCACTCGCACACGCAACGCCACTCAAACACGCAACGCCACTCGCACACGCAACGCCACTCGCACACGCAACGCCACTCGCACACGCAACGCCACTCGCACACGCAACGCCACTCACACACGCAACGCCACTCACACACGCAACGCCACTCACACACGCAGCGCCACTCACACACGCAGCGCCACTCACACACGCAGCGCCACTCACACACGCAGCGCCACTCACACACGCAGCGCCACTCACCCACGCAGCGCCACTCACCCACGCAGCGCCACTCACCCACGCAGCGCCACTCACCCACGCAGCGCCACTCACCCACGCAGCGCCACTCACCCACGCAGCGCCACTCACCCACGCAGCGCCACTCACCCACGCAGCGCCACTCACCCACGCAGCGCCACTCACCCACGCAGCGCCACTCACCCACGCAGCGCCACTCACCCACGCAGCGCCACTCACCCACGCAGCGCCACTCACCCACGCAGCGCCACTCACCCACGCAGCGCCACTCACCCACGCAACGCCACTCACCCACGCAACGCCACTCACCCACGCAACGCCACTCATCCATTTGCAACACGAAAAATGTTAAACTCTTCTATTGCGAGACCTATTGCATTTTCAATGCTTGTTTGCTGTTCCAGCCCTGGGTTTCAGCAGAGAATACTAATGACCCAATTTGGGTTTTGAGTCTCTTGGTTAGGTTGGTTGTAATGGGAGTATGGTGCGAGGTATTGGCCAGTTGGTGTAGGCATTCTGTCACAGTCATCCATGTTCATGATAACAGTGGCTCCTCCCTTATCTGCTGTTTTTATAGTAATGGAGGTGTTATCGCCCCGGGTTTTCATGGCCAGAGACTCCAACTTTGATATGTTGTTAAAAAGAGGTATATTTTTTTAGGAGGTTATTGATCTCCTTTAGAACGGTTTGTTTAAAGGTCATCACTTCGTGGGGGACCATCCCTGAGTTTGGAGTAAAGGTGGAGGGGTTGTGTAACCCTGTGTCCATTGTCTCCATCTCTGGTTTGTCTTGGAAGAACGCATGTAGATGTATCTTCTTGAAAAAGGCATGCAATTCTTGGGTTGTCCGAAATTGGTAATCACTAGGAGTTGGGACAAAGCCCAGGCCTTTCTCAAGGACCACAATTTCTGGCGAGGTTGGTGATCTCGTAGAAGATTAACTATTTGTTTTTCTTTGTCTGGCTGTGTGTTTGTGGTGTTTCTGCTGTTTTTCTCCTGCCACTGTAGAACAAAAAATTACAGAAGGACATTAAGAAGTTCAAAAAAGAAAAAAGTCTACCTTTTTAGCAGCAACTCCAACCAGGGAAGCAGGAGTATCAGTGACTCTCGTCAAACCCATCAAGGACAACCACCGCCTCCACTAATGGACTACGGGCCACCCCCGTATCAGGGCCCTCCAATGGGGTGGCATCCCCATTACCAAATGTACCAACAAGGACCACCACAAGCATATCCACAACCACTTTACCAGCCTTTTTTAGGCAGAGGCTTTGGCAGAGTGAGAGGATGGAGAAGAGTCATCAAAACAAACATGTACAGTGGCAGAAGACAACAGCAGAAACCTCACAAACATGCAGCCGGACAACCACCGCCTCTACTAACGGACTATGGGCCACCCCTGTACCAACAAGGACCACCACAAGTATATCCACAACCATTTTACCAGCCTTTTTTAGGCAGAGACTTGGGCAGAGTGAGAGGAAGCAGAAGAGTCATCAAAACAAACATGTTAAGTGGCAGAAGACAACAGCAGAAACATCACAAACACGCAGCCGGAAAATGAAAAACGAATGGTCAATCTCTCCGCAAGATCACTAACCTCAACAGAAATTACGGTACTAGAGAAAGGCCTGGGTTTCGTCCCAACTCCTAGTGACTACCAATTTCGGACAACCCAAGAACTACCTGGCTTTTTCTGGAAGATACATCTACATGCGTTCTTCCAAGACATACCAGGGATGGAGAAGATTGACTCAGGGTTACACAACCCCTCTAACCTTTACTCCAAACTCTGGGATGGTCCCCCACAAAGTGATGACCTTTGAACAAGCCGTTCTAAAGGAGATCAATAACCTGCCGAAAAAGAACTCATTTTAACAACATGTCAAAGTTGGAGTCTCTGGCCATGAAAACCCTGGGCGCTGACACCTCCATTGGTATAAAACCACCATATAAGGGAGGAGCCACTGTTATCATAATAACTGATGAGTACGTGACAGAATGCCTACGCCAACTGTCCAATACCTCGTACTATACTCCCATTACAACCGACGCAACCAAGAGACTCAAAACCCAAATTGAGTCATTCGTCTTCTCTGCTGAGACCCAGGGCTGGATCAGCAAAAAAGAATCATAGAGTTTTTGATCAAAGAAGACCCTAAGATTCCATACTTCTATACCCTAGCCAAGATACATAAAGGTACCCTGTCCTCTCCAGGTAGACCAATAGTATTGGGCATAGGGTCTTTGTTGGAACCCTTGTCGCAGTTCTGTGACTACTTCCTACGACCATTAGTATCCAACACACCGTCGTTCTTACAGGACACCAAGGACGTTCTTAATTTACTGGAAAACCTAGAAGAGGGTGTTTCTATTGATTTACTAGTCACCTTAGACTTAGAAGGCCTCTACACCAGTATCCCTCAAGACACAACCCTAGACTTCATATAACTGACCCTACTCACAGAGACCTGGACATCCCTGACTCCTGTGAGCTTCATTATGAAGTGTGCCACCCTAGCATTGAACTTATTGGCAGCACCTTCGCCCCTAGTCTTGCCTGTTTATAGATGGCACATTTTTAGACAGTTGACATCCTCACTTATGACAACCCCCTTTTCCACCAACATAATTTGGCAATTCTGCATCAAGGATATCCTCGTCATATGGCGATGCAATCTAGACAACTGCAAGCAATTTTGTGACCGAGTAAACCCATTCTTGAGATTCACGAGTAACATCTTAGGGTCACACATCCCATTTCTTGACCTAGTGACATCCATCAAGGAAGGAAGACCCGCACCACCACCTACAGAACAAGCATTGGAAATGCAATAGGTCTCGCAATAACGCGAGTCTGAACTATTAGCATTGTAAATGATAATGCCCTTTATTTTTGCGTTCTGGTTTTTGGAACATAAATAAAAGGCTTTGTCATTTACAAGGCCTATAGCTTAAATTTGCGTTAAAACGAGACCTATTGCATTGCAATGGTGGTGGTGCTGCTGAGTTTTCTCTGAATCTGCACCCTGAATCTGCACCCTGAATCTGCACCCTGAATCTGCACCCTGAATCTGCACCCTGAATCTGCACCCTGAATCTGCACCCTGAATCTGCACCCTGAATCTGCACCCTGAATCTGCACCCTGAATCTGCACTCTGAATCTGCACTCTGAATCTGCACTCTGAATCTGCACTCTGAATCTGCACTCTGAATCTGCACTCTGAATCTGCACTCTGAATCTGCACCCACAATCTGCACCCACAATCTGCACCCACAATCTACACCCACAATCTGCACCCACAATCTGCACCCACAATCTACACCCACAATCTGCACCCACAATCTGCACCCACAGTGTGTGAGTGGCGTTGCGTGTGTGAGTGGCGTTGCGTGTGTGAGTGGCGTTGCGTGTGTGAGTGGCGTTGCGTGTGTGAGTGGCGTTGCGTGGATGATAGTGGGCTTGCGTGGATGATAGTGGGCTTGCGTGTCTGTAAGTGTTGCTGTGTGGGTGAAAGTGGCACAGAGCCTTTGATGTGGCCTGGCGCAGGAGAAATGCTGCTGCTGCTAATTAAATACAAGAGCGGCCGGGAAGCGGCCGGGAAACACAAGTACGGCCGGCCACATAATTAGGGGAGGAGAAGCCGCACAGCACACGCTGGGAGAAGCCCTTTGATGTGCTGTGCGGCCGCGATGCGCGCTCTGTGCTGGGGGAGGGCCATTAGCCTGAACTCGCGGCAAGATCAAACGAAGGGTGGGAGGGACATTGAGGAACAGATGGCCATGAAAGTGTATGGGCCAAAAGCGCGTGCCTGTGGCCACGTGCACTCGAAGAAAACGCCACGAAAAAAAGCGGTGGTTTGACAATCAGTTCGAGCACTTGAATTCTTGCCATTTCCCATTCCTTCGGAATGGTAAAGGCGAGACCTAAAAACAACTGACTGTAACAGCCTCCTTAGATGCGATAGCCACCACCCGAAACATCTCGGAGACAATCTACCGTTTGGATAGTTTTTACAGCTATGCCGTAATTGCAGTACAGTTATTGACTATAAAGAACAGGCACACTCCCTCACTTCCAACCTGATCAACCGAGATATCCCACCAGAGTGTTGGAACAAGCATACAAAAGAGCAAGGAATAATAACAGGGAGGCCCTCCTGGAAACAAGAACTCGACCAACATCTTTCACTCCTAACTTTACTGAGATAAAAAAAATCATAAAGAAACATTGGCCTATACTAGACACAGGGAGCCTAACTCTGGCATTACCACGGTTTGCCTTCAAGCGCACTACCAACCTGAAAGATAACATTGTACACACAAGACAAATAAGCCTCAATATGACAGCACATAATACACTGTGGGGTCTCCCACTGTTAAGGGACACTATCCATGTGGGTCATGTAGTGTATGCCACATGACAAAATCTTCAAAAGAAATCCAGTTGAGTGCTACCAGCACATGGTCCCAGACATCACACATGAACTGTAACACAAAAAAACTGCATATATATATATAATCACTTGCCCATGTTCCAAACAAAACATTGGCATGCCTACCAGATGGGCCAAGACAAGAATAACCGAACACCACAGTAACGTTGGATGTAGAAAAGACACCACTAAGATGAGCTCCCATTAAAGAGAGAAAAGCCATTCACCAGACAATTTGAAATAGCCAGTCCTAGAAGCTCACATACTCCTAAACAAAGTGGACTTGTTTAGCAGATATCCACGCTGGATTTTTCCACCTGTCCACTAATTTGACTGGCTTAAATGATATACCTTGGAGTGAGGTCAAATGATAAATTCTGTTTGCTCTGGATAGCACTACTCCCTCTGAGGGTTATCATGGCAAAATAATCCTGCTCGGTCTAACATGAAGTGCCGATTCCTAAAATATTATGTATTTTTCATAATATTCATTCCACCTGGGGCTGGAGAACCAGGTCCAGTCCAGCCCTACTTCCCAGATTTCACACTGGGTGATTGAACCTTTTCCGAGTACTACCTCCATATGGCCAGAGATGATTTCACACTCTTTGTTTAACCACTATAGGAACAACAGGCTTCCTTCTGTTTGTCTTGGCATACATTTCTGCCTGGACCCCCTCACACATCAGGGCATGTAACCCGTTCACAAACTATGATGACCATGCAGACTAATCCATCATGACCCCCGCAAAATACCCCTCTAGGCTAGTGCCGATCTGTAGACTCTCTCCACTAGTTCAGAAACCGTGGTACGAGGTACCCTTGAGCTCCACCCCTCCCCTTTCATCTTTTTGTCCTAGCATAACTAATTTTCCACCCATGTCTTGGAAAATCTGGAAGATAGTGTAGACCTTCGAATATCGGCACCTACGCAATGACCCATCTATGCACAGAGGTATGTTGGAACCTGTCCCAATACTCTGTTCCCCATTACTACCCATGGGTTACGTCCTGGTGCCCACGCTACACACAGCTTATGGCCAGCATCCCTGCCCAGTTATGTTCTTGCACTCGACCGGAACGCGCAACACTTTGTCATGGCACCGTCCGGTCGAACATGCCTTTCTTAACCTCGGAGGACCCTGAGACTCTACTCCGCTCCAGAATCTACAGAGGGTAGGTTGACTTTCAATTGCGCAACCAGATGGAAATGAGTATTCTGAAGGGTCTCTCTATATCCCCCTTCCCCCACCTGAAGCCAGGCAGGACTGTCACTTCGCACTTTTCTCATGATTTGCAGGAGTCTTTTGTGACGCTACTGAGCGTCCTTAAACTCCAGAGCCTTTGGCTCTCCCAGTTTATCCCTGGTAAGTTACTAGGCTATAGTGAAGCACCGCATCAGGGACCTTTGATTAACCCATTGGAGACAACACTGAACATTAATTACACCTTGCTTAATGGAGGTCGGGGCTGTCGATGCATGGGCACGAGCGTTCTTGCACTTCACCCCTGTTACCTTAATCATATTCATCATGCATTACATTGATTATACATGGTTACATTTGGCGAAAAGACGTACGCCACACAGGTGGCTCTCTTTAAAAATAAATGTATAGATAATATTAGAGTACGAACAAGATGTGAGAGAAACGTGACTGCCACAATGACACAGAGTGATGTGCAGGCATTTGGTATGTTGTGTTATTGTTTTATTCTTAAAATTGCACAGGATCTATGACTCTCCATATACTTAAGAGGACCGGTTGAAGAACCCAGATACTGTTTGTCCGATTTAAGAGTCAGTTTTTTATTAAGCTATATGCGCCAATGGGCTCCATGTTGATATTTTAACATACACCCTTAAAAACCAACCCCCCATCCTCCCTTCCCCTCCACCCTTTTTTGTGTTCCCCCTTCTCTCTACCTAGGACCCTACTCGGTAGGGCCCTTGTTGCAGTTTGTGTATCTGGTGAGGCATGGTGTCCTATTCTTACACCTAGATGAGTACCACCCCCATGAGTAGTTATTTTAGGTGCTGATTAAATGCCACGCTCTTTAAGACCATATAACGCATGAAACATGTCGTCCGTTAGTCCCACTTAAATGCTTGACAAGACTATTCGAATCTCCGAATGCAAGCAGCCAGGTTTTTAGGTCTCGCCTGTCAATGCGCATGCGCATTGAGCAGAGCGAGACTATGGGGGGTTAAACAAAGCTTACCTACACTGGCGATTCACTGGCGATTTAATGAAGTGCATGTGCACTTTTAACTCAATGCGCAAGCGCAATTAGTTAAAATGCGCGTGCACAGCATCAAATCGTCAGCTTAGTGCCGCCAGCAGCTCTTCCCGCTCCGCCCCCTGCTGCATCAAAGGCTTGGCGCTCTGCCTCAGCCCAGCCATTCTCCTCCCCTAATTACCCCCTGCTGCATCAAAGGCTTTTTCACGGCCGGCCGGCCGTGCTTTCAGTTTCACGGCTGGCCGGCCGTGTCTCTTTTTTTTTTTTTTTTTTTTTAATCCGATGTTGATAATAACGATATCTGCTTGCTTTGCTTTATAACACTAATTTTATTTTAGCTCATCTCAGTGTGTTCACACTTCTATCGATGTTTCACAAAGTGTGATTTTGCAACTAAATGTAATTTTTGCACCTCTATGTGCTGGGGATGTCATACGAATACACATTTTTCACAACTCATTCATCATCAAACTAAATTTTCTCTCTATGCAGAGTGATTTTACACCTATAAGAAATGCCACACACTTGGTTACTTTGCTGCATTAGAGACTGTTCACCTAAGTTAGATTTTTGATTTTTGCTCCTACATGTGTTTTTGGAACGAAAAGTGATTCATGTTGATTTTGCACTAGGGATTGGACTAAATCTGACATGCCACACTAAGGAAAGGATTTCATGCAATGCAATTCACTGTCCACATGCGCTTAATTAAACATATGCTTGCTTCATAGTTTTGCCGTTTCTAAGTTCTATCAATCACAGGCTTTATAACCGCATCCACCACCACATCCACCGCCACATTCACCACCACCACATCCACCACCACCACATCCACCACCACATCCACCACCACCACATCCACCACCACCACATCCACCACCACCACATCCACCACCACCACATCCACCACCACATCCACCACCACCACATCCACCACCACCACATCCACCACATCCACCACATCCACCACATCCACCACCACCACCACATCCACCACCACCACATCCACCACCTCCACCACCACCACATCCACCACCACTACATCCACCACATCCACCACCACCACATCCACCACCACCACATCCACCACCACCACCACATCCACCACCACCACATCCACCACCACCACATCCACCACCACTACATCCACCACCACTACATCCACCACCGCATCCACCACCGCATCCACCACCACCACATCCACCGCATCCACCATCACATCCACCGCCACATCCACCTCCACATCCATCACATCCACCATCACATCCACCATGACATCCACCATGACATCCACCGCCGCATTCACCACCACCACATCCACCACCACCACATCCACCACCACCACATCCACCACCACCACATCCACCACCACCACATCCACCACCACCACATCCACCGCCACAACATCCACCGCCACAACATCCACCGCCACAACATCCACCGCCACAACATCCACCGCCACAACATCCACCGCCACAACATCCACCGCCACAACATCCACCGCCACAACATCCACCGCCACAACATCCACCGCCACAACATCCACCACCACAACATCCACCACCACTACATCCACCACCACTACATCCACCACCACTACATCCACCACCGCATCCACCACCACTACATCCACCACCGCATCCACCACCACCACATCCACCGCATCCACCATCACATCCACCATGACATCCACCGCCACCGCCACATCCACCATCACATCCACCATGACATCCACCGCATCCACCATCACATCCACCGCCACATCCACCATGACATCCACCGCATCCACCATCACATCCACCGCCACATCCACCATCACATCCACCGCATCCACCACCACATCCACCACCATCGCATCCACCACCACATCCACCACCACAACCACCACATCCACCACCACAACCACCACATCCACAACCACCACATCCACCACCACTACATCCACCACCACTACATCCACCGCCACTACATCCACCGCCACTACATCCACCGCCACTACATCCACCACCACTACATCCACCACCACTACATCCACCGCCACTACATCCACCGCCACTACATCCACCGCCACTACATCCACCACCACTACATCCACCGCCACATCCACCACCACCACATCCACCGCCACATCCACCGCCACATCCACCACCACCACATCCACCACCACATCCACCACCACATCCACCACCACATCCACCACCACATCCACCACCACATCCACCACCACATCCACCACCACTGCATCCACCACTACATCCACCACTACATCCACCACTACATCCACCACTACATCCACCACCGCATCCACCACCACTACATCCACCACCACTACATCCACCACCACTACATCCACCACCACTACATCCACCACCGCATCCACCACCACTACATCCACCACCGCATCCACCATCACATCCACCATGACATCCACCGCCACATCCACCGCATCCACCATCACATCCACCATGACATCCACCGCATCCACCATGACATCCACCGCATCCACCATCACATCCACCATGACATCCACCGCCACATCCACCAGCATCGCATTCACCACCACATCCACCACCATCGCATCCACCACCATCGCATTCACCACCACATCCACCACCACATCCACCTGACAAAGGTATTAATTTTGCTATTTTCAAAACCAACACATAAAAAAATAAAAAAACTTTCCTAATGCGAGACCTATTGCATTTTCAATGCTTGTTAATCATGTCATGAAACCTGATCATTAAAGTTAGTCCAGCTGGTTCCCATAGTTCTTTTTAAACTTGCACGTCTCCTACACACTACTCACACTTGTGTGTGTATACACTACACGCCATACACACACCCGCTTCATCCATGGCCAGGAATACAGGTAAAAAGATCTCTGGCAAAGAGCCCCCCTGCGTGGCCAGTTGGGCATTGCAGCGCCGGCCCAATGAGGAGATGCCCTATGATGAAATATGACACTCTTCGGGGTGAGTGAGGACCCTTGCTCCTTGTAGGGGCTATCCCACCCCTGTCTTTTTTTAGGAACAGCACACATCACTATTTACAGTCCCACAGATGTTACCTGCAAACTTGGGTCAGGAGCATTTTCAGTTTGCCATGCTACCCTTAAGCCTCACGATTGTCACTCTGGTCTTGCACAATGTGGTGATGGCAGTGGTCACCACCCATCTTCAGAGTTTGAAGATACCAATTTTCCCCGAACTCGACAACTGGCTTTTGAAGGCAGGCTCTCAACAGTCCGTTGTAGGCCACTTGCGGGCAATGGTGGGCGTATTGACATCATGGAGGTTCACAGTCAGCGAGCCAGAATCGCACCAGACTCCTTTCTCAGAGGCCCCCCTTTCATCGGTGCTATACTGGATACAGTTCAGTTCAGGGCTTTCCCTCTGTGGCAACAAGTTTTGTACACTGGGGATATGATCCTGCTGTTTCAGCTTTGGTCCTGGATCTTAGTGAGAGTGGTTCTGAGGCTTCTTCGCCCTTTAGCATCTTGCATACACCTTATTGACCTTGCACAATTGCATATCTGGCCTCTGCAATAGAATTTGCAGAGAAAGCTGCACACCCTCTGCAGTGATACCTTCATGATTGCGATATGACCGGCAACACTGCCCTCACCACCACTATTACCCACAGTTGTCAGTGGTGACTGATGCATCACCTCTGAGTTGGGGATATCGTCTAGGAGAGGTAAAGATTGTCTCTGATCTCTGGTGGAAACCTGCTCTCTATAAATCCTTTGGTGTTGTGGGCCATTCGCCTAGCATTGACAGTCAATCTCCCTTCCATTAAGGTAAGGCTGGTACAGATCCTCCCGAGCAACACCTCCACGATGTGGTTACTTCAACGGGCAGGGCGGAGTGGGCTCATGGTTCCTGTGCCGAATGCTTTTGTACCTCTGGAGTTGACTGGAGCATTAGTGCATTTCCCTAAAAGTGAAATAACCTGCTGGATTCTTGAATACCAGCATAGATCAGCTCAGCAGACTGTTTGACGGATCACAAATCGCACCTTCACCCCAGGTTGCACAGGCTATCTTCTGTAACCTGGCTATAACATGCAGTGCCAAAGATTTTGAGCTTGGAGTTTCCACTAGAAGAGTTGTTACAAGAGTCATTCCGGCTGGTTAAGAACATGGGACTCTTTCCGCCTGTGCCACTCCTATCCTAATTTACGAACAAGATCAAGAACGACAGGGCCAAAGTCATTGTAGTGGCTCTGGATTGTACCTGGATACTGCTATACCTGTAATTTTAGGACATGAGCATCTGCCTTCTGTCCAGGCTTTTCTTTGACAGGATCGCCTGTTGCTGCAGCAAGGCAGGGTCCTTCATCTGAGGCTGCTCAGTCTACATCTCCATGTGTTGAGACTCAGGGGTGGCAGTTAACTGCATTTGATTTGCCACCTAAACTAGTGGAGGTCATCATTGCCATCGGGCGTCCTTCCGGGAAGACCATTTACACTGGGCACGAGGGCAAATGTATGGCCGGGTGTAGAGTTTGCACAACAGATCCCTTCCAAACTAAACTATTGGATGTTCTGTATATTTTGTCTTTGGTCCAGCAGGGCCTTGCTGTGGGCATGATTTTAAAGGTTATTTTCAAACTGTTTTGGATTTATTTGTGTTTAACAGGCCAGCCTTCCTTATTTAAATCATTTGTGTACAATCACCTAAACTCATCACATGAATTAACTTCAGATACTGTCTGCATCGGCCCAATACCACCTTTTTCCGTGACAAACTGGTGCTGATGATTTGGGCGGCCTTCTTGACTAAAGTTGTGACTCTATTCCATGATGAGCAATCTATTACTTTCCCAGTGTTATGTGCCCCTCCTCACCTCTAGAAAGAGAAGAAGAGTCTCCATCATTTAGGCTACAAAATCTTTTAACTTGGGATGGTTAGGTGATCAGCTTTTTGTGGGGCTCTCTGGAGTGAAGTAAGGCTGTGCAGAAAAAGACTTTAATGAGATGGATAGTTCCCTGCATCAAACATGCCACTCCTTGGCTAAAAAAAAACCTCCGGAAGGTCTGAGTGCCCATTCCACCAGGGCTAAGGCTGCTACCACTGTGGTGGTATGTGGAGTGTCTGTCCTGGACATTTCCCAGACTGTGACGTAAGCATCGGTGCATACATTGCCATGAGAAAAAAGTTCTGCACACTGATGCGGTCATTTATTTTGTGCTCCACATCCAAGGGCACGGAAAGAAAGCAGTAATTAACTGGCATTGGCGTGCAGGGATGGCGTTTATATGGGCTGCGCTCAATCACTTCCTGGATGGGACAAAGCCTACGTCAAGCCACTTGATGCCACATAGCTGCCTGTCGGAGAACTGCTGTGAGGCGTTGCCAGATTGATCCTGGAGAATACTGTAAAGATAAGGAATCCGGGGTTAGAGTAGCCTCCAGAAATGGCGTTGCCAAAGGTAACGTGGTAAATCAGGGCTTCCACAAAACTGAATATTGTACATTATTCTCATTCAGGAAATTGCAAAAATGCGGTCATGTAATATTTCTGATTGCTATAAAGAGAAAGGAAGCCAATCTGATTTACTTGTCTTGTATAATTGTCTTTGGGTTCCTTATAAATTATATTTTAGCCTACATTAATGGGCAATTCAATATGGTGGCATAAAAGAGTGAGTAGTAGCTCTCTAAGCCTTTATTACCTAAAAGCTTTGCAATTTTGACAATTTTACATGAGGTTTGGAACATAATTTAAGAATTTTCTTGCCATATCGGATAGCCTTTAATGGAAAATGATTATATGCCAGTCATATGCTTTATCTTGTTCAGTGCATATTTCTCAACCATTGAGTTTCTTAATAGCTGGTATTTAATCCCTCTTCTGATTGGACGGTTTCTAAATTGCTCTCAATTCACACATGGTGGGAGTGGATCATATTTACCAGACGAGGCTCTAATCTTTCTATTGATAATTGTGTTTTTAGCATCCCACCCGGTATTCTGGAAGCCACTTGATAATTATGAATAACTGTTCTAGGCTATTTATTGTTAGCTTCAAACTCAACCCCATAAAACTCAAACCACCTCAAACGCCGCAAAACTGAACTCCTTCTCATCCATCCCAAAGAAAAAACAGTTCCTGTAGAAGGCTGGCTCGACCACCTCACTGCTTTAAACTGCAAACTGTCTATCTCCAACTCTGTTAAATCCCTGGGGATTACACTCTACTCCCACCTAAGCATGAAAGACCATATCAATGCCGCTGCAAAAAGCTCATAGTACACACTGAAAAATATCACAAAAGTCAAACCCTTCATCTCCAGCAAAGACCAAAAGACAGTGGTACAAGCCGTAATCTTACCCAAGCTAGCATATGGCAACGCAATGGTTATGGGTGCCCCAAAATCTTACCTAGCCCCATTGAAAGTCACTGTCCATTCTGCGGCTACACGTGTATGGGTGGAAAAGCTCTTAGATCACATCATCCACCCTCCAACAACTCAACAGGCTACCAATCGAGACAAGGGCCATACTAAAAACTGCCTGTCTAATCCACAAAGCGCTCTACAGTGAAAAGCCAATCTAACTCACAAATAAACTTGAAAAGCGGGCCAAAAGAGACCACTGTGAAGCTTAAACAGACTACTCCTGGTCCCTCCAAATTTTTAGAGGGCGAAATCGTGCACCCGCTCATTCTCTGGGAATGTGCGAAAAATCTGGAACTCCATGCCCTAGGACATGTTTGAAATCAACTCTTCCTCACTTCAAGAAGAATCTAAAGCTTCTCCTCAACAAATCCCTAAACCCACCTTAAAGCTCCCTGCGCGATCCCTCGAAATAAATTTGTGCACCACCACCCCGGAGACACTTGTGCCTCTAGTCTCCACCCACCCCGCCCCTCCACCCATCCACAAGAGGCCTTCTTCCCAGCTAGCTCAGACCTACAACGCCTGTATTTACTTCTGTTCAGCCTGTTTTGTCGTATTTATAGATACTATGTGTTTTGCTGTTATTATTTTACTCCATTGGTAATTTTGTACAATTGCAGCTGTGCTCTGCAAAGCGATATGTATTGTGTATACCGTACCTATCTCAAAATTGTATCAGCAATCTTCCCACAATGGCCTTGTGCACCCCGTCACATAATGTCACCACGTATCTATTTGTACCCCAATTGTATCTTATATGTTTTGGCTTATGCAGTTTCATACCTTGT
Organism: Lissotriton helveticus; assembly: GCF_964261635.1. NCBI lineage: Eukaryota > Metazoa > Chordata > Amphibia > Caudata > Salamandridae > Lissotriton > Lissotriton helveticus. The sequence goes on along the minus strand of NC_136071.1, from coordinate 228,055,578 downwards.
ATACTTCATCACTTTCTATCACTATATATCTGCATTTACTGCAAATGTATCCGGTATATGCTGCTAACTCTGTCAAGCACTCTGATGCCCTCGGGTCAAGTTCACGTTCTATAAAACTCAATAAATAAAATAAAAGATAATGGTCGAATAATATTGCTAAGCATCTTTAATTGTTGAGGTCGGTTTATAGCCAAAGGAAGCATGTTACATGTTCTTACACACAGGGGCTTTCAGTCAGCCATCTTTGTCCATTGGTCTGCTGTACATTTTGTGTCTACCCACCACAGCATGGGGTCCGCCCACTTCGGTCATCTGCTTACTTGTCTGTGAGATACAGATTTCTGCTCTTTTGCAATCTGCACAATAAGTAGCATGATATATACCACTTACTTATAGACTGTGCTTCTTTTACTTGGGCAAGCGATCAGCAGGCAGCTCCCCTAACACTGCTCCCAGGACTTTGTGTATTGCGTGTCTTCATACAAAAACTTTTCACAAACAAAATGAGCATTGACAAATTCAAAAGTTTGACAGCCATTGCCAGACCTAGTGGCTTTGCCCTCACCTGTTTTTTAGATTCTATTTTCTTTTATACTTCGTGTTCTACTTACGAGGTTTAATCTTCATCTGCGGCTGGTATCTTTGAATGAATTGTCATATGCTTTCAGTGTATATATAATTAAAGACGTCCATATTTAAACCCTATTTAATCCTAAACAGTGCTGTTCTAGTATTTACATTTTAAATGCTCCTTTTACCACGTTGTTTCTTAACTGTTATTAGGAGAAATCCCCATCTCTCTACACACTATACCTTATCCATTAACACTCGCATAACTGGCCTTTTTTAATGCTCCATTTAGCATAACGTTCTTAATTTGGTGGTGAACTACACAATTTGGTGGTGAACCTGACAACTTGTATTTAAACCGTATCCACTTGGGTCCAATATCACTGATGTTTGTGATTCAGAATTCACAGTTTAACAGAATTTCGACCTCTAGTCAATGCATTTTGCTGTATGGTTCATGTCTCCATGCATTTCGCCCTTTTTAGGTTGAGTTTAGCGCATGCGCTGCTCTAGGAGTGGGCCTCTTGGAATCCCTCCAGACTTCCAAGAGACTTCTCTGTGTGGGACGGACTCCTCCCACACATTCCATTGGCCTTTGCGTGTGGCTTTCAATAATGAAAGCATGCAAATGGCCAAAGATGGGTGCATGTCCCGCCTTTCCTCTAAACTTTCACTCCCATGGCCTAAGCGTCTCGGGAGCGAGCAGCGGCGCGAATTGTGCCAGCTGCATTCCTTCCTTATCGTTATCTTGGCTCATGTTACTAATTAAATATAACACTGGCGCTTTCACGGATGCGCTTGTTTAAACTTTGTTTTCCTCCCCCTTTGCTGCTTGGAGCGTCTGCCAGTTGAAAAGTCCCCTATAAAAAAATAATCACAAAACTTTTTCTGATCAGGCTCTAATCTGTCGTTATTTGCCTCTGCTTTTTTTCCTCCTGACCTCATCAGTTGCCCTGATGTGATCTTAAACAACACCTCCCCTGAGACTGTACAAAAAACATCCAGAGCAGCCCCTACCTCTAAACCTCCATCCTAACCCCCGGGCAGACTTTGAAAACGCTGGAAAATAACCTATTCTGCCAGGAGAATGGACTGCTTGGAACAGAATTACCGGTACATTTCTGCCTGGTGCACTGCCAGCGTCTGGGCGTGTTCACTTCCCCCTCCACCCTCTCTGGTAGAACGCTTTGAAGCAGTTGATGGACAGTGCAAGCACTATAAAGAAATTCTTGATTTCCTGGCTAAACACATAAGGTCCCAAGGCGAGACCTATTGGCTATGCCAATGCTAGTTTCTATTAGTGATGTCCAAGGAACACCAATGTGTGTACCTAGAGTATTTTTAATATAGCAAATTCCTCCTCAGATGTCATGTATGTAGATCGGTATGAGGGAGGATATGGAGACAGTACCAAATTTCAGGACCCAGGATGGGATATGCTGTTCCGAAGGGGGGGGGTGAGTACATGCAATTGTGACAGTACTAGACTGCTGTCTGTGTATATGCATAAATCCGCTGCACAAACATTTACAGTTTGAAAAGCTATTAGATTAACAGGCAGTGGTGTATAGATTGCGCAATTTTACACACTTGAGTAACTTAGTAGTTGCTACATTCATTAATGAGATTGCTCACCAGGTCATAGAACCATGACCACCCAGCATTGCTAAATAGATGTAGACAGATCCACACCCATGTGACATACAGAAAACAAAACCAATGTCCTGAGCAAAACTCCTACATGAACGCAAAAATTTAAGTCCACACAGTGTTCTTCTCGATGTTCTCGATTCTTGGTGGCTTTCGTTTTGTTGGAAAGGAAAAGAAAAATAAGAACTGAAGCACTTACTTGAAAAGATTTGATACAATTAAATGTAGAGATAAACCCTGAAGAAGAACACTGTGTGGACTTACATTTTTTGCGTTAATGTGAGTTTTGCTCAGGACATTGATTTCATTTACAGTTTGAGGCACATGTTTTGGGGTGTGGGTTTGGCCCCGGACACATAATCCCTATTCTGTTTCTTAAAGTACCAAAGCGGTCATTAGAAGTCCTTTCTTTAGGTATTGATGTCGACATCATAGCCAATAAACCACACATGGGCCTGCTGTCACCGTATAAATCATTCAGTGCAAATACTTTGTGTATTTTTTTATTTTATTATGTATATATGGGTGTGTATGTGTATATATATATATATATTCTGAGCAAACGCTGTGAAGCTTGGAAGAGCACACACCCACTCTCTGCCATCCAGCATTTCAAAAGTGCAGCCCTCCGTTTTTGGTTAGATCTGCCAACGCGTTTCAGGGCTCAAGGCCCCTTCTTCATGGGCTAAGAAGTCACACATGAGGCCAGCATGCGCAGTAAGTTGCTTTTATTATAAACCATCCTTCTGGCGATGGGCGTGTTTACATCCACTTGCCCTCGTGCATTCTGGGGGATGGAGTTTTTGCATACTGGAAACGTCTTCTTCTTTGAGTAAGTTCATGTGTGTTTTCCCAAATGGTTCTGATTAAAGTTTGTTACTCTGAGTGAGCCACGAATTTTGCAATAATAGGAAGGTTTCATCAGCACATTGAGAGCGGCGCTGCGATGTCAAGTTCTTTCCCGACTGCAGTCTCCTCTCAGCTGTCGGTTAGAGTATCCTTCAGCTGACGGTGGTGCCTCTCCCCACGGTCACGCACCGTGTAATATAGTCTGAGCAAAGGCTGTGAAGCTTGGAAGAGCACACATCCACTCTCTGCCATCCAGCATTTCAAAAGTGCAGCCCTCCGTTTTTGCTTCGTGTTTTTGGTTAGATCTGCCAACGCGTTTCAGGGCTCAAGGCCCCTTCTTCATGGGCTAAGAAGTCACACATGAGGCCAGCATGCGCAGTAAGTTGCTTTTATTATAAACCATCCTTCTGGCGATGGGCGTGTTTACATCCACTTGCCCTCGTGCATTCTGGGGGATGGAGTTTTTGCATACTGGAAACGTCTTCTTCTTTGAGTAAGTTCATGTGTGTTTTCCCAAATGGTTCTGATTAAAGTTTGTTACTCTGAGTGAGCCACGAATTTTGCAATAATAGGAAGGTTTCATCAGCACATTGAGAGCGGCGCTGCGATGTCAAGTTCTTTCCCGACTGCAGTCTCCTCTCAGCTGTCGGTTAGAGTATCCTTCAGCTGACGGTGGTGCCTCTCCCCACGGTCACGCACCGTGTAATATAGTCTGAGCAAAGGCTGTGAAGCTTGGAAGAGCACACATCCACTCTCTGCCATCCAGCATTTCAAAAGTGCAGCCCTCCGTTTTTGCTTCGTGTTTTTGGTTAGATCTGCCAACGCGTTTCAGGGCTCAAGGCCCCTTCTTCATGGGCTAAGAAGTCACACATGAGGCCAGCATGCGCAGTAAGTTGCTTTTATTATAAACCATCCTTCTGGCGATGGGCGTGTTTACATCCACTTGCCCTCGTGCATTCTGGGGGATGGAGTTTTTGCATACTGGAAACGTCTTCTTCTTTGAGTAAGTTCATGTGTGTTTTCCCAAATGGTTCTGATTAAAGTTTGTTACTCTGAGTGAGCCACGAATTTTGCAATAATAGGAAGGTTTCATCAGCACATTGAGAGCGGCGCTGCGATGTCAAGTTCTTTCCCGACTGCAGTCTCCTCTCAGCTGTCGGTTAAAGTATCCTTCAGCTGACGGTGGTGCCTCTCCCCACGGTCACGCACCGTGTAATATAGTCTGAGCAAACGCTGTGAAGCTTGGAAGAGCACACATCCACTCTCTGCCATCCAGCATTTCAAAAGTGCAGCCCTCCGTTTTTGCTTCGTGTTTTTGGTTAGATCTGCCAACGCGTTTCAGGGCTCAAGGCCCCTTCTTCATGGGCTAAGAAGTCACACATGAGGCCAGCATGCGCAGTAAGTTGCTTTTATTATAAACCATCCTTCTGGCGATGGGCGTGTTTACATCCACTTGCCCTCGTGCATTCTGGGGGATGGAGTTTTTGCATACTGGAAACGTCTTCTTCTTTGAGTAAGTTCATGTGTGTTTTCCCAAATGGTTCTGATTAAAGTTTGTTACTCTGAGTGAGCCACGAATTTTGCAATAATAGGAAGGTTTCATCAGCACATTGAGAGCGGCGCTGCGATGTCAAGTTCTTTCCCGACTGCAGTCTCCTCTCAGCTGTCGGTTAGAGTATCCTTCAGCTGACGGTGGTGCCTCTCCCCACGGTCACGCACCGTGTAATATAGTCTGAGCAAAGGCTGTGAAGCTTGGAAGAGCACACATCCACTCTCTGCCATCCAGCATTTCAAAAGTGCAGCCCTCCGTTTTTGCTTCGTGTTTTTGGTTAGATCTGCCAACGCGTTTCAGGGCTCAAGGCCCCTTCTTCATGGGCTAAGAAGTCACACATGAGGCCAGCATGCGCAGTAAGTTGCTTTTATTATAAACCATCCTTCTGGCGATGGGCGTGTTTACATCCACTTGCCCTCGTGCATTCTGGGGGATGGAGTTTTTGCATACTGGAAACGTCTTCTTCTTGGAGTAAGTTCATGTGTGTTTTCCCAAATGGTTATAATATATATATATATATATATATATATATATCTATATATCTATATATATATATATATATATATATATATATATATCTATATATATATCTATATATATATATATCTCAAAGGCTCTGCCACTCCTTTCACGCTCTGGAATCACACCAGCCAGGATACGAAGTACACGGACCAGTTAAGTGCTTCCGTTTTTTATTTTCTAGTGCAGGGTAGTCTCATGACGTTTCGGCTCCAGGAGCCTTGTTCACATGACAATGTTCTAGTGCATGGTTTGCCCTTATAAAGTGCCAGTGATAGGTTCATTAACGTCACATGTGAGGGCTGTGTATGGACATAGAAAACATACTGGGCTTATATAGCAGTTATGTTTCTAAAAACATTATTTGGTTGCTTTATACAAATCAATGTAAAATACCAGATTAGCAACAAATAACAGTCTAGTGATAAATTAGGGTGTTGACAAATTATAACATCATGGCTAAAACGAGATATCACAGTTAAATACATTGTACTAATAGGCTGTATAATTCAAACCCTCTCTCAACTCTGGATACAATGATATCTTAATTAGTCCCCAAAAAATGTATATAAGTATTTACATACCGACATCATTCGCATTCTGCTAGACCAATAGATGTGTAAAGTGCAAATGCAAGATTCTTGATGTGCAAATTTCGCTTTCAGTGCAGTTATTTGTGCAAAACATCGCATTAGTGCAAAACAAATCCGATCAGGAATACCGTTCGCCATCTATCTGTACAAAAAACGCTAAAGTGCAAAACTAGTATGGTCATCATAGCAGCTGATTATGCAGATATCTATCGCCTGTGCAAAAAATCGCATGGCTTCATGTAATTAAACGAGTTAATAAGGACAATATAAAATATCAAAGCATAATTTTACAACACTAGATAAAACAATCTAAGTCAAATATTTGCTTACTATTTGTATCCGATGTTATTTTTAAAAGATGTTAAAAACAGCCTAAAACTCGTTCAACCTCAATGTTGTCAACCACCCTTTAAAAGCCCAGGAGTAAATCTCATTCTGTACATAGACTGTGATAAAAGTGAATTAAGTGTCTACTAATTTGGTCAGCTAAAGGGACTGACCGGAATTTAGGATCCGCACAGTCCATCTAGTTTCTGAAGTGCCCTTCAATAGTGATAATCAATATTTCTAATATAAGTAGCAGCAAAATCAGTTTTTTACTTTTGGGTCCCAACAATGTCTCTACCTCCCTCGTCCTCTTGTGGCCCCTCCCAGCCAGGTGGTTCCTACTAATGAGGCTTACAGAAGGGAGACATCTTGTATTCTGTAGTTATTAAAAAACTCTTATGGTAAACATGTATAAAGATCCTCGGTCACATTGAGGCCCCCAGGAGTCTTAGTGTTAAGCAACAAGATATATTTTGTTTCCAGCTTCCTTAATTTGGCCTCTGTCCTCTCCTCTTCTACTGCCATTCACTGAGCCAATCACTCAATATTTCAGGGTAGCATTGTTGCTTTGATGGTATTCCCTGAAATGACGAGCCACCGGATAAGTGTTGTCGCCATTGATGATTGCACGTAAATGCTGAAGGATACGTTTGTGAACAGCATGTTTGGTGCTGCCCACATATCTTAATAGGCAGGGACATTGCAGGATATATACCGCAAATTCAGTCTTGCAGGTTAATACCTGCGTGATGGAATGTTGGAAGTCAGTAAACCCATCCCTGTAGGTTTTAGTGTTTTCTCCATGGAGGCAAGCCTTGCAGGTTTTACATCGATAAAAGCCCTTATGTTGTTGCCACCAAGCGGATTTAACATAGGGTTCTGGATTGGTTTCCACCAGATGATCTCGTAGGGAGGGTGCCCTGCTATAGGTTAAAGATACTCTTTTAGGAAGTGTAGTACCTATAATGGCATCATTGGTTTCATTGGTTACCAAGGACCAATGTTTGTTCATGATTCTATGTATCTGCTGATGTTGTCTGCTATATCCAGTGATTATCCGGAAGTTAGTACTCTCCTCTTTCTTCCTACCTACCATCTTTATTATGGCTGTTGCCTGTTGATTAGTTTTTTTGGTCAATAGGTCCTCCCTAGGTAATAGCATAGATTTCTCTTTAGCTTTATCGATCAACTGGCTTGAATATCCTCTTTCCAGGAAACGTGTCTTGCTTTCCTCCTGTGCCCTCTCTAGGCCAGTTGGGTTGCTGCACACTCGCCGTAGTCGTAGCATCTCCCCATAGGGGATGCTAGATACCAACAGCCAGATTCATCATTGTCCCGTTTTGCGAGTCCTTAATAGCGATTATTAAGGAATCGCTATTAAGGACTTTCAAAACGGGATTCATGTAGGAATAGCAAAAAATATTGCGATTCCTACATGTTTCTTATTTGCGATTAGCAAATTGCTAATCGCAAATAAGGAATAACTCCCCATGCATTCCTATGGGCCTACAGGCCCATAGGAATGCATGGGCCTTCCCATGGGCTAATCGCAAATAAGGATGCGATTTCAAGGGTGCAGGGGTGTCCAAAGGACACCCTGTAGCACCCCTGAAATGTGAATTTACACTGATGTTGTGCACACACATGTCCAAAGGACATGTATGTGTGTAACATGCAAGTTTTCGCTATTTACCACGAGGTTTGACTTCGTGGTAAATAGCGGTCCTAAATTGCGAATTCGCAATTTTTAAATGTTTCATGAATAGCATTTAAGGAATCTCTATTAGAGATTCCTTAAATGCTAATCCTCGCAAATATGCGAATTCTTTATTAGCGATTTTTGCATTTGGGATGATGAATCCCAATGCATAAATTGCACTCGCAAAGGGCCAGATTCTCAGAATCTGGCCCTTTTGCGAGCGCATTTCGCTTGATGAATCTGGCTGCAAGTGTGCAGGGTGTGCACTCGCAGTATGCTGTTTCCAGCAGTGGATTTTCGGAAAAATTCTAGATTCTAAGTGCCCATCACTTATGTACAATTCAGTGTCCAAAAACGTAAGTGTCCTGACTTAGGGTAGCAGTAAATCTCAAGTTTAATTCATTGTCATTAATGTCATCAATGAATTTTAATGCTTCTTCTTTACTTCCCCTCCAAATAACCAGCAGATCGTCAATGAAACGATACCAAGCAACCAAATTATTGCGGATATTATGTTGGTATTCCTGGCCCAGGACCAGCTCCTCCCAAGCCCCCATGTGCAGACATGCGAAGCTAGGGGAGAAGCTGGCCCCCATTGCCACTCCCTGTAATTGGCGATAAAGTTGTTGGTTAAATAAAAACACATTATTGTCAAGACAAAATTGCAACATATTCAGAAGCATCACATTATGATCTTTGAATTCTAGATCCCTTTTAGATAAGTAATGTTCGACTGCTCTGATGCCGTCACTATGTGTAATGCTGGTATACAGGGATGACACATCCAATGCTATAATCCAATCTCCTTTGACCCATTCCACGTCTCTTATTTTTGTTAAAAAATCCCCAGTGGCTCGTATGTATGATCCTAATTTGTGTGTGTATGTATATGTATATGTATGTATGTGTGTATACACACACACACACACACACACACACACACACACACACACAGGCGTGTGAGAGGTCCTGTTACGAAAAGAGGCTGGAATCTTACTGACATCGGCTGCATGCAGCGACAAGAAGTTTTCAAGGGATTGAATTGTTTCCAGCACACCCCGAGGTGCACGCCCGCACTCTGAACTACTGCGTGGAAAAGCAGCTTGTCACTGACAAGGAGACTGGGTCACTGTATTGCTGTCTCGTGGTTCAGCAGGAGCACACACACCGCGAGGTTGTAACGTCAAAGGGGACCGGAGGAAGATGAACTTTCATTTCGTGCAAAAACTCATAATTTGACACTTCGCACCTTTCCAGAACTGAAAGCCTTTAACTATGAGGATTGGTTTATTCAACAACTGCCTACTAACACTTACCCAGCCGTACAGCACTTTGGGAGCTGTAGTTGTGAGAGAGCTGCAGTTGTGAGAGAGCTGCAGTCGAGTTACATTCGTGTGACCTATGGTCAGCGGACTTCCGCCAATGGCAGTGCTTCTGGACACTCAAAGGTGAGGGTGGAGTCACTCTTTGCTAAGGCAGCAGCATCTGAAGAAGGCCAATGAGCCGAAATGCAGTATGCGTAAGCTGCATTTGAATAAAGATCTTCCAAAGCTACCCCCTGTGTGGCCTCTCCCAGTTCTTTATGGAGGGGGATTCCTTTGTATATGTATATGTGTGTATATATATATATATATATATATATATATATATATATATATATATATATATATATATATATATATATATATATAATCGCCAAAAACGCCCAGAAGCTTGAGGCCGCACAGCACTGCAGGTTTAAATAGAGTTGTTACTCACCTGCAGTGCTGTGCGGCCTCAAGCTTCTGGGCATTTTTGGATATATACACACAATGGCCTCGTTTCTTTGATGTGTGGCCGAGACACCCCTTCCATAACCATTGTCCTGAGAAATCGACGGAGAATTAAAAGTAGGGTTTTGAACGGGTAGTCTCGGTGTTCCGTGAAGTGCTTTTAGTTGGCACTTTCCCTGCTAATCTGCCTCGCAGACAGAGAAGAGCATGGCTGTCTATTTGCTCCCACGGTTCCTTTATATTTGTGAATTCGGATTTCGAGCTGCTGTGACATTCAGCAGTGTGTGAACACATGACTGCGCGGTGTGAAAAGCGCTCAGTGAAGGTTTTGTTCTAGTGCTTCGGCATGCTTTTGACGTCAAGGCTTGTCCTTTTTTTATATTACCAAATTTACAGCTCGCTGCTCTGTTTCTAGATTAATTTGGAATGCTAAAAGATAGTGAGAAGGAAGTTAGTAAATTGTGTTTTTCGAGTTTATTTTCAGGAGCTTTAAACTTGAACGCTATTGACTATACAAATTACACATTTCTCTTTGCTAATTGTGACCGCAATATCTGATCATTGAGCAAGCAGCATTGCATCTCTACTGCAGTGCATTGCATTTTAGGTTTTTAGTGTTCTCTTTTTAAATTGTTGCTGGTGCCATCTGTGAATGTTCCTTGCCCCTTAAAAGCAGATCGGCACAATGCTGTCGGTACAATATTGTTCCAATCCTTTTGGCACAGTATACACTGATGTATCCCAGGTCCTATGGGAAGATTATGAGGCACTGTGCAAGTGGCAATATAGCTGTATAAGCGATGTACCGTGCAACCTTCCCTGACTAAGCTTATGCAGCACCCCAGTACCATGAGGTGGACCGCTTGTGTGACAGGTTCCGTGGTACTTCAAAAAAAGATGAAAGTATAGGTTGGTCACCTGTGGGAGGTGGTCATCCATGATGGCTTCAGTTATGTCATGTAATGCCATTATTGATATAATTACATGAGCAGTGCATGGAAGGGGTGCAAGTCTAGTTATCCCAGTAAAATAATTGGGGAATTTCCCTGTTTTTTTTTTTTATTTCTTTTTTTGTTAGTTTTTAAAATTATTTCAACACTGAACTATAACCTCAGTTTACCCTTTGTTTATTATTCGTACCATACCCAACTAGAACGTCACTTTAACCTTTGCTTTTTTCAGTGGGTGGGGGAATAAATTAAAAAAAAAATATATATATATATATATATATATCTCTCCTCCAACTACGGTTCACTTTCGTTCAGCTTACGTGGCGCTCATTCAGGTGCGTGACCTCCGCAGTTGAACCAAATCTGCTTAATATTTCCTCCAAATCCTTTTCAGCAAAGAACAACTGGTCGCACTCTCCCAGAGATTTTGCAATTTTTTTATTTTCTCGTTTTCATCATAGTTTCATCAGGTTTACAGACGAACAATACCAACCCGTTTCGGTATTACCAAATAATATATATATATCCGCCCCAATCGCTAGAACGGTAGAAACAAGGCAAGGACCTCGTGCTTGCTCCCTATTCAATCAACGACCTCCACATCAATCTTCGTGGTGAGCAGTAAAAATGTTATTTATACATCTGCATAAAAATCACAGGGACTAGTGATATATATTACAGTTTTTCCAAGTTGAAGAGATCCTTGGTCTAGAACTGGTAAGAAGGAAACGGGCTCCAAGTTCTTGGTGCTATGCTGTTATGTGAAAAATGTCACCATGACAAGTTTCGGACTCTACAGCCCTTGATCACATGACATGACTCAAACTTTTTCTCCCATTTAAAGTGCTAGTGCAATAAACGACAATGAGGACAGACTATAGTACTGTCTTAGAGTTTCCAGCTCTGCAGCACAGTACATGGTACTCGACATAGCACAAATTGATTAGTAATTTATCATTGTCCATACATTTGTAAACATACATAATATCTGTATAAATACATATTGATCACAATATATTTTTTTAATGTTTGTCTCTTTTTGTGAAATTAAAACACAACAGAAAATCAAACGAGGGACAAGATAAAAACCTTATGTAAATCAATTGTAAAATTCAGCTGTAATGGGTGTTTGCAGTGACAATCCATCTGTTTGCATTAAATCATTGTACCTGAGGTCTACTTGAGAAGGGCCCATGTCTTGAAAAAGATTTGATGGTGTGAGGTTCATTTTAGTATGAAAAAATGCTCCAAAACCGGGTTCTCCAACCATTAGCTTGTGAGCTCCTGGTAGCGCTCCAGCTACCTGCAAGTAGGTCTTCAGTGTGCATCCGAGCCTACTAAATCGGAACCTTTTACATGGTTGAATTAATATATGGATGCCAAAATTGTTCATTCAGTATGAACATGTGTCTACTTTGACTTCATGAATTGATTTTTGTTGAATAATGGCTGAATTTCTAAAATATATTTATAGCTGATTTTTGAGTACTAAATAATATGGGGAGACTTATTACTAATATTACTTTTGTGCTAGGGGCACTGTCTGTCTGTCTGACATGTATTACCGGCTCAGAGGCATTCCAGACTGATCAAGCATTTTTTATATTACTGCTGGCTATCCTGTCGACAACGAGGTGATCACTGCTGGTAATCTTGTATAATACTAATGTAATCTTGTCTGATGTGGTCGCTATTACAACACTAATATTAGTAGCTTACAGTGATTTTCATTGAATATAAGTAGTTCCTATTACGCAAAAGGTTGGAGACCCCTTCTCCACAACATGTGGAGATATCTGGTTTATGCTCAATGGCACAGTTTTTTTGTATTTTAATTTTAGAAGATATACCAGACCCTCTGCTTGACCCATAAATGCATCTGCAGAACATATGCTAAATCACACAAGAACAAAGTAATGCTTTACACCAGGTGTGTGCGGAGTATTCGCTGAATGCTGAATCCACTGCTTTTAACATGCAGATTAAACTTTTGCAAAACTCTTGCAGTCTTTGGCCAGACAGTGTGCTGCCAGTGGATATTCACTTGGAGGCAAGTTGCCACTTGAGATATTTGCCTTTTTTTTTTTTTTTAATGTGCTAGTGCATCTGCACTGTAATCTATATGGTGGTGAGCTGATTTGTGTATCCTAGCTTTGCCATACAAGTTTTCGTGCATGTACCGGGTGCTGTGTGCTATGGACACCATATTCTTCACCAGCTCACTCTGAATGTCTTTGAGCTCCTCCAAGTGTACAACAGAAGCATGGCAAAGATCTCCAGCAATTTAGTAACCTTGTTAAGTCTTTGATGTACTTTAAAAGAACTGCCCTCAAATGTTTTTGTTTTGTGTTGTTCAGCATACATTGGTGTTTTCCAGTCTGTTTACAAATCCTCTGTGCCATCTTTTTAAATTTCTTTAGCCTCACTAACTTGCTGGTCTATATGGTGTTGGTTTTTTGTACGGAACTTGGCACCACTCGTTGGTCGGGTTGTTGGATTAGTTAGAAGGGATACATGGGGACGCCAACAGGACAGTATTTTTATGTGAATCGTTGTGTTCGGTCTTATTTCAAGTTTGATTCCTTACTTGGCTGGCTCAACCTTTCAGCCTGTTAAGGTATATAATGTAGTATTATTCCTTTGGATATTAGTAACGTTTGTTTTTTTTATCATTAAACTGCAATCTGCTTTAGCAAGAGCTACATATTTTTTTCCATGCCTGTATCAATTTTATGTTGGATAAGAACCAGCCTGTGTGGCTCATCTGCTAGAGACTTCTAGCCTCAGATTATTTACCTTAGAATTATCCCCAGGCATCCGACTGGATCTGGAATTTTTTTCATGAGCAGTACCCGGTAGGTGGAATCTATCGCACTGGATGTGACATGAATGGTGCCTATAAAGGTGCCTCCCCAGCGCACTGACATTTGTTCTTTTCTTTCTGCGCAAGTCGGTGCAGATCCAGAGAGACCTTACCTCTTCAGTCAATTTTTGACTGGTTTTTAAAAAAAAAATTAAGAGTTCCTCGTCTGGTGTGGCAGTAATGTCCTCTAGGAAGGCTGGCTTCAAGCCGTGCTGTGCTGTCCCTGACCATTGTCCGCCACAGACCTGCATCTTGTTTGCCTTTGGTGCCTAGAGCGTGACCATGATCAAACCTGCGTCGACTGCCATGCCATGAACCCGAAGGCCTTGAGGGAGCGGTCCCTCAAGCTCCTGGTGGCTCGACATGCTACTCTGCAATGGTTTCTATCCCCATCGGGAGAAAGATCCCGGGATCAGTTGCGGAGCCAAAAATCTTCGTCTTACTTAAGTAGTCAGGTCACTCGGGTAAATTCTACTGCAAAAAGAATAGTAAGCAGTCCAAGAGGTCCTTTATCACCTTGTCCGTTGGCTGACCTAAATGAGGGAGTCCACATTTGAGGCCTGGCTCCGAGGTTGAGCCAGCTCCTAGGTTGGCTCTGTGCTTACCCAAGTTTCTTAGAGCCAAAGAGACCCCCGCACAACTGTTATAAGTTTTGAGGCCATGCACCTCATATTGGAGTGGCCTGCTCCCGCTGGTGCGCCTTTGGGCCCTACGAGTTCAGGAGGGGCCCCTACTGGATTCACGTTGACCGCTCAGGCCCTGGAGCCTATTAGGCCCCTTGGATCCACAGATGGATTCGGACCGGCTCTGGTCGTAGCACCTCTACCGTCCCTTACTCTGGCCCGATGCCAATGTTTCTGGCGGTGCCACCCCCATTCTCACCCATGTCTCAGATTCAGAACTGGATGTGCGTCACCCAATGTGGGTGCAAACTGGGGCCATGCCTGAGCCGTATTCTTATGTGCTAGGACTTTGAGAGGATTGGGGTTGGGGGGGGGGGGGGTAGTCACTTGACCATGAAAAATACCAGCCTTTTGACCTAAACATGGATTGGTGTGAGAATTTGGAAGAAGCCAGTGGACTGGACACCTCTACAGATACTGGCATGCTTTCCCCCCTACCTTGGCTATGGAGGAGGAATCATTTGGTAGTAGTGGTGAGAAAGGTGGCCGAGGAATTTAGCCTGCCTTTGACTAATGTCTTGACAGAAGTGTTTCAACTGGGAGTGACCGCTTCAAAACTGCTTCTCCCATTTATTGAGGCACTTACTGATGTCCTGCTTGGGACCTGGTCCAAGACCAGAATAGTGGCTCCTGTGAACAGGATGATTGTGCACCACCACCAACCCGCTTCAGAGGTTATCAGCTTCCTCAACAATACCCTACCCCAAAGATCATGCTGTTCCAAACCTCCACCTCCCACGTAAATCCTGGCACATTACCTACTGTACCACCGGATAGTAAATTCAAGAGATTGGAGAACTTAGGGAAGATATTTAATTCCACTCGCCTGGTACTGCGGTTTGTGAACACTGCGTGCCTTTTGGGCTCCTGTTTCCAAGCTCTGTGGGATACAGTTGCACAGGTGCTGCTGACTGTACCGGAGGAGGCCTGGGCCGTCCTATTCCCAGGCTGGTGCTGACTGGAGAGATACAGCCAGGTTCACCATCCCATGAGGACTGAATCCCACTGACTCACTGGGCAAAGTGGTTTAATCGACTATGACCGTTAGGTGCCATGCCTGGCTGAAGATAACTGGCTTTTCTGGGGATGTCGAAGCATTGCTTAAGGACATGCCATTTGATGGATCCCGTCTCTTCGGAGACCAGGCGGATTCAGCGCTGGAGTGCTTTAAGGACAGCAGTGCTACAACCAGGTCCTTTTGCCTTTCCATGGCCCCTCGCCATGCCATCCGCCTTTCTCGGCCACGGAAGGGGCTTCCAGTCATGTCTATACCTGCCCAGCCACTGTGGCGTGTAAAATTCCCAGCCTCTGCGTGGATGAGGATGCAGTGCCCACAGACCTCATGGGTCGGGTAGCCTGAGTTCAGGCCAGTCCACCCCCCACCAACACCAGGTGCTCCAAACCTCTATAGTCTGCTCCCTTACCATCATGGGCACCCAGTGGGAGGCAGAATACGCCATCACCTTCCCCACTGGCGGTCTATAATATCAGATGAATGGGTTCTGCATATTGTCCAGAGGGGCTGCTCCCTCCCCTTTCAGACTGCCCATGCCACCTGCTTGCAGCAGGCTGACTGAGGACCAACTTTCTCTGCTTCCCCGATCAGTAAGCGATGGCTGTCTTGGCCAAGGGAGCCATAGAGAGGGTGCCAATGTCAGAAGTAAGTTGAGTTGCTATTCCCGCTTTTTACTGGTGCCCAAGAAGGACTGGGGCCTTCGCCCTATCCTGGACCAGCACCCTCTCAATTTCTTCCTCAAGAAGAAGTTAAAAATGGTCATGCAAGTCTTGAATGGCCTGGATCCAGGACACTGTATAGTAGCGTTTGACTTTCAGGATGCATATTTCCACATTCCTGTCTTGTCTGCCCACAGGCGTTACCTGCGGTACACGATGGGCCACAAGCAATTTCAGTTTGCTGTGCTCCCTTTTGGCCTTACCAGTGCCCCTCGAGTGTTCACCAAGGTGATAGCGGTGGTTGCAGCTCCTCTGCGGAGATCAGGGTGCCCCACTATCCTGGCAACAAGTTGTTGAAGGCAGTCTCCCACCTCCAGACCATGGTAGACCTTGCATTTGCTGTGGTTCACTATCAACGTGCTGAAGCCAACCTGACTCCCTCTCACACTCCTCCTTTCATCAGAGTTGTTCTTGACACGTAGCAGTTTCACAATGGATTTAACCCAGATCTCTTGACTGGGTGGGTGAATGTTTGATTTGCTCTACATTCCGTCCATCATCTGTGTGCCTTTTGGAGTTTCCAAGGTGGCTCTTGCTTTGAGTCTCTTTTCGTCTCTAGTGAAGCTCTGGCGTCCTTTATGCCCATTCCATTCCTGCCCAGAGTTCTCAAGGTCCGGAGCAACCAAGCAAAAGTCATCCTTGTGGTTCCGGACTGGGCTCCGTGAGTGAGGTATCCCGAGCTGTGGGGCATGGCCATCGGTTCTCCAATCAGGCTGCCCCTTCGGAAGGATCTGCTGTCGCAGCAGCAGGAGAGGATTCTCCACCCGAACCTGTCAACACTCCGCCTTCTTGCTGTGAGATTGAGCAGTGACAGTCAACCACTTTCAACCTTCTGCCCAAAGTCTGCAATGTTATTCTGGCAGCCTGGCACCCCTCCACCAAAACGGTATACACCAGCTGTTGAGGCAAATGTGTGTTCTGCTGTGTAAAAATGCAGGTTCCCCTCACCCCCCTTCTGCTCCCCTTTCTCAGGTTCTTCTCTTTGTTCTTTACCTTAAACAGCACTGCTCTGGACACCTTTTTAAAGTGTTATCTTTCTGCTATCTCAGCCTTTCTGCCGGTGCCTGACCAGCAATCCCTCTTCAAATCCCCCATTGTACATTCTAGAAAGGTTTGTAACATGTTTCCTCCTTCTCCCTTTATCATGCCTCAGTCGGACCTTAAGCTCATCCTGACGTGTGCCCCCTTTGAACCCTTGCACAACTGTCCTCTCTGGCTCCTTACTTACCCTCAAGATGTACTTCCTTGTGGCAATAACATCTGCCTGGAAGGTCAGTGAGCTTCAAGCTTTGTCATCCAGGCCTCCATACCTGAATATCTATCCAAACAAGCTGGTTCTACGAACTAGAGCTTCCTTTCTACTGAAAGTCATCGCTTTAATGGAGGCCAGTCCATCACTCTGCCTATTTTTTACAATCCGCCACATCCCTCTAAGGAAGAGGTGCAACTTTACCGGCTGGTCCCTAAATGAGCATTGTCTTTCTACCTTGACCGCAGGAGAGAGTTCCAGGTGGACGACCAACTCTTTGTGGGGTATGTCGGAACAAAGAAGGTCAAAGCTGTGCAGAAGCAGACCATCTACTGATGGATCATGCTCTGCAATAAATTCTGCTATGCATTGGCCAAGAAGCAACCCACTGAGGGCTTGAATGCTCATTCCACCAGAGCCAAGGCTGTGACCACTGTGTTAGCATGTGGAGTCCCGCTCCTGGACATCTGCCAGGCACAAAAGTGTGCTTCTTTGCATGTGTTCACAAAATACTACTGCCCGGACATTCAGGTCCGTCAGGTCCTGCTGGACTTTTTGGTGTGAAACTGTCTTGCAGACCCACCTCCAGGGACTTATTGCTTTGGTATCTATTCTAAGGTAAGGACTCTCCGGCTAAAAGACTCTACGCGTCTCCCCTACCCGTCCCCGCTCTGCAGATGGATTTCTAGGGGCTCACTTTCCCCTTTCAGGGCCCAAGTTTTTCACACTAGTTGGTTCATGTTCTTTGTGGCTCAGTGCATGGAAAGTTTTGAAAAGAAACTGACGTCAAAACACTTGGGTGCCGCGCCTTCTATACCACTTGCAGAACCACCCATACCCCATTGCCCCGCAGTGGTTTCGCCAAGTGAACGCCGCCCTAAGTCAGTTCCTTTGGGCTGGGGGAGTGGCGAGAGTGGCTCTCCGCACCTGCTTTCTTTCTACGTACTGCGGGGGCCTGGCCACCTCAGACATTTTATCATACTATCAGGCGGCGCACCTGCTGGTGCTCAACGACTGGTGGTATGGGGATCGGGGCGACCCGACTTATGCCCTGGAGCGGTACCTGATGGATCCAGATACGGTCCACACCATTCTTTATTCGGCAGCTATCAGGAAACGACTCCCCATGGTCACTCAGGTGGTCTTCCGGGTGTGGCGCGCTGCCTTGCGCCGCATGGGATGGTGGAATAGATTGACGGGGGAGACCCCGCTGTGGCAGAACGGCCGTCTCCCGGAACTGGCGTCCCTACGGGGATTCAGGGGCTGGGATGATATCGGTATCTCCACGCTCGGCAGCGTCCTGAGGGGCACCACCCTTAAGTCTTTCCAGATGTTGCGGGAGGAATACGACATGCCCAAAACTCAATTCTTTAAATATTTGCAACTACGCCATGCACTATCTCCCTCCCTGGTGGGCTTGGAATCTCTGCCCGAGTTCAGCCCCCTGGAGGCCAAGGTGTTCATGGGGGAACTAGAGGAGAAAAAGATTTCCAATATATACCGAACTCTGGTCACGCACTGTTCCTCCTCTCTTGATGGGTTACGTACTGCATGGGAGAGAGATCTTGGTGCGTTCGAGGAAGAGGACTGGAGAGAGGCCCTGGAGGCCCCTAAGGGGGCAGCCATTGCGATGCGCCTCCGCTTTATTCAGTTTAAATACTTACATAGGGCCTACTTTACCAGAGAGCGGTTGTGGAAAGCAGGTTTGATTGCCTCCCCCGAATGCTTGAGATGTGGCCGGGCGGTTGGAACGTTTGTCCATACTGTGTGGTCATGTGCGAACCTGGCCAGGTACTGGGTGGGGGTCTGGGACTGTTTGGCTGAGGTTCTGGGCTGGGACCTTCCCCGAACACCGCAGCTTGGCTTGCTTCATGTTATGGAACAGGTGGGGGGCAACATTTACAAGCGTCACTTACTGGTCCTGGGCCTTACTGTAGCCAAGCGGGACATAGCCAGGGCCTGGAAGGACCCCAGGGCCCCTTTGTTGGAGGTTTGGAGACGAGGATTGGACTTTTGCATGGGACTTGAGCGCCCGATCTTTGAGGCCAGGGGATGCCCCCGGAAACATTTTAAGATATGGAAAAGATGGGCGGAATACAGGGGGCTGTGGCTGGATCCACCGATGGCCCAGGACACTGGGGAAGACCTTTAACTACTGTACCCGGGGCGACAGGGAGTACGCACACTGGCTATTATTATTTTCTATGCCTTGAGATTAGCAGACACTGGGTGGAGGGCGGGGTTGGGTCAGGGGAGTTAGGGAGTTGGGGGGTTGGGTGTTTAATGCAATAATGCTTGTACTGAATGCATATCCTTTTTTCTATATGCTTATGCTCATTGGTCCTGCGTTGTGATGCGGGACGATGTCCTTATACTCTGTGCAATGTCAGTACTTGAAAAAATAAAATTTTGTTCTGAAAAAAAAAAACACTTGGGTGGCACCTATATAGGCACTTCAAGTCTGGCGCGGATGACTCCATGCGAAGCAAACCGACACCACCTACGAGTGCAAATGGGTACTGCTCATGAAAAATATTCTGAAGCCAATCTGATGCCTGGGGGTAATTTTAACCACTTGGATGCTAAGCTCCCTGATGTTCTTCCATGTAATTTCCATTGAAGTCAATGGAAACTCCATGACGAGCTGAGCTCGTCATGAGTGTCGAAGGGGTTAAGGTAAGGGGATTCTGCGGCTAGATTTTAGGGGCTGATTAGAACTTCGGTGATTTACAATATGTGCAGTCAGACCACCTCCAGACCACCACCACCAAGACCGGAGCTTCTGCGGTGGTGTGGACCGTGGCAGTGGTAATTATGATCTGCTTTTCCACCGACCTTTTCATGGTGGGGCCCTACAATGGAAAGGAAGATAAAGGGGCCCCAGGACGATTTAGCCCATGGGGATTGTGGCCAGGGGGCACATGTTTGTGCCCCCATGCCTACATTGTCAGTGCCCGCACTGTTTGACATGCACATGGTGCATGGCAACAGTGCGCCCGACTTGATGAAGGCACAGCCGGCATTGCCTTCAGGCTCTCTCTTAGAGCTTAAGCATGCCACCACCATGGCTGCGCTGCCAGCACACTGAGCCCGCTGTAAACATGTGATGTGGCGTCCAAGAGGCCGCCAACTTGGCGGCATTCTCTCGACTGCTGCCACGGGCTGGCGGTGTGCCTGGTAAACTTGTAATCAGGCCCATAGTCTCTACCAGATAAGGCGTTACTGAAGATAAAAAACGTATTCTTAAATTCAAAGATAACTTATTTTTGCTGGTAAAAGCTACACTGATGCCAGTAGTTTTAAAGTATCGTAAAAGTGGGGTGATAGGTCTTTAAAATATCATGTCTAGGAAGCTTTATTTGTCACTACTGCTCTTATTGGCCATACAACCGTAAAGGGTGTGATCCTTTAGTGGGCATGAGCATTTACTTTTGTGTGACAGAAAAGAAATGGATGATGGTAAGGGTGTGCCGTCATGTAACACTGGGCAAGAATAGACCTTTGTGGATGGTTATTGAGCAGCAGATGCGAAATAGAGCGTTGGGATCCTTGGGGTGGGTGACAGAGCCTGGGCATTTTGGGCTGCAAGGAAGCTGTGTAGTGTCAGTGCCTCAAACCCCCTGTAGGCGAGGCGGCAGTGTTAGAATGGAGTGGAGATCGGATTGCTTCAGGTTTGGTGCGGTAGCCCTGCCAGTAAAATCCTACTTGACTGCTTTACACTTTGTGATAATGCCGTGGGATTAAGTACACAGACCGCTGGCATTGGACCTTCTGCACCGTTGGCATTTGAAGCCCTACATTGTGATGTTTGGCATGTTACCTATGAAGACCACTCATTTACACTGCCGCAGCAGATGAGTTGGAGCCGGTAGGGCTCTGTTTTGAATTTGGTGTAACCCTTTGCTTGACCTCTTGCTATGGATTGGTAAGAATTGTGCAGCCTGTTGGTGGCAACTGGATTGGTGAGGCTATTGGAACCTTACCACTGGGGGTAAACCTGTGCAGAGATCTAAAACATCCCTGCATGTGCTATTGACGCATTGAAATAGGCGTTAGGCACTGGTGTCACAATTCTGGTATTAACTTCCAGTAATAACATGGAGGGTACTTTCGCCTTGGGCGGCTTTGCTGCCGCTCAGTAATGCCCTTTATGTTGCCTCAGAGAGCTTACTTCAGCGGGGAGCGCTTTCTTTTCACTGTCTGATCGATAATTCAGTCCCGCTCCAGCATCAGTCGGTTTCGCATGGGCCTTGGGTAGGGTCATATGGCACAGATTTAAAACACATTTGTCAGTTGACCTCTTTACCGCTCACCCATTAAACTGCTTGTTTACCTGCTCACTACAGATGCTGCCTGACCCTGACCTTATCGACGCAGTGACCTAAGGGCAGAGGGACCGGTCAAGTGTGGTTACGCTGTCGCTTGGTAGCTTTTATGGCGGCCCGAGCCACTGTGCCATGTGCTGTTACACGTTTGGCTAAGCAGCCTGGCTCCCCCTCGGCAGTATGCCACGCAGACTCCGTTCCAGGCTGTTTATATCGACCGTGCAGCGTTTGTCAGTTGAAAATATCCGTCTGTTCCTCCTTCTTTGGCCAGCCGGTGACGCAGGAATGTGTGCCTACGTCATGACGCTGCTCCCCCACAGACTTAATGAATGCGTAGCACGTCCTCTTGTCTCCTGTAGACTTTCTCGGTGCTCCAGTACTGGCCCCCGCGTCGAGGAGGAAGTGACGCAGAGCCTTAGCGCGGAGGGGTGGGGTGTTCCGCCCGGGCGCCACGAGTATTTTGGGGCGGTAGCCTAGCTCCCCACCCATTTCTCAATTTAAGGGGGTATCAGTAGCTTAAATTGGGAAGGTGGTGTTGGTTGTGGGAATCTTGTGTAAATTGCATCGAAAGGGAGAGGGCAAGCGCGTACCTATCATTACTGCAGCCGGTACAAGGAATGGCCTCGGGCCCATGGATGCGAGGAGCCCACTGCAACGTAAATGCGGTTGTCTTACTAGCCAGACAAGTTGCTCGTTTTCGTTTCTTTCGTTAGAACGCATGCCGCCCTTGTTACGACACCGCGTGTGGGTCACAAAAGGTTCCTTCAATGTTGTGTACGTTTGTCTTGTATATCTATAGCATGTAATTGCCATTGGTGTGGAGTTGCACAACTCGGCTTGCCTATGACCTCCACAGGTGCAACAAGGCACTAAAGCCATCTATGGAAGTAAACTGTAACCTGTTTAATTTATGGAAATAAGTACAGAGGCGCATATTTTTCTTCAGAACCACCCACCGTTGTTGCTGAATGCCAGAGTGTAGAATTCCAAGCCGTGTCTAGTTTTGATTCCACTTCATGCTTGTTTTTTCCACCACCATACACTTCTTGTCTCTATCTCAATTTTCCAGGTTCCTTTTTACGAGGTTGATTGAGCCTGCCTGCCAGAGATGACAGCTGTGTGGATGTGTAAGACCTGTTGTGGATAAAGAACATGATGTGAACATACAGGGCCTGCCCACTGCTTACCATTGGGTGGCTTTCCTGTCTTCCATTTCTCTGCTTCTTATTAGTATCTCAGCTTGTCAATCTTGTTTGTCCATCCCATGGAGCATTGCCTCTTTGCAATCTATTTTCATCAGCTAGCTTCTATTGCTTACTTTTCCATCACTACTGTTTATTCCTTCCTTTTTTGGTTCATCTCTCAATTAAAGTGCAGGTGGTTTCTTTCTCTTCTACCTCCCTACACTCCATGTTGTTCACTGTCTCCCATATTCTTATCCTCACCTCTTCTTCCACGTTGCGCTTGCTCTGTTACTTCCTTAACGATTCCTACTCCACAGTGCTTTCTCTCCCATTGCTTCTTCACCCAACCCGCTGTGTTGCCTTCCCCATCTGTGCCATACTTCTCTGTTGCGGTTGTTTCTCCTCCCTCCCATGTGTGATTTTCTCTTTCTCTTAACCGCACCATCTGTGTTGCTCTTTCCGTAATGCACTTCAAAAAAGTACTTTTGGACACGTTTCTTTCTTTTTATTTGCGTATCAGGTCGGAATGGAAAACATTTTTTGGTGTGTGTGTCTGTCTCTTAAAACAATGCTATCCAGCATCGAGGATGATGTATGGGATGGCTAGGAAAATGCAAGGCATCTGAGGGGATGGTGCCACAGAAATGGTTTGAGTGTGCAGAACAGTGCCTGAGAGACACTTTACCCTTCCTGCCTCTCTCAAACAGAATCTTCAGAGGCTATTACTGATATTCTTGGAGCCAAACTCTCCATGGGCCAGTTGCAGGTCCATTTATTTAGAAGATACAAGCCTAAACCTGATGTGATGTTCTTGAGCCTTGGCAACGCTTACATTAGTACGTGTTATATTACATATATAGCCGTACTTCTTAGAAATGTTAAATGTACAGTACCTGAGGCACTTTCCAGGAGTGTTGTTCATCAATTGAAAGAGTAAATCAAAACAAGTGTGGAATTCCCTAATTCTACTCTGCCACTGCATAATCACTCTCTGCAATTACTCTGGTAATTACTCTCTGCCGCTTTTGTAGTTTTGGTGTGATTGTTCTTTTTAACAGATCTAATATTGGCATTGCTGCTACTGTTTTATTTGTTAATGTTTTTAATTAAAAAAAGTTTTTTGTTGCCCGTTGTGCAGCATTATTTCGCCCTGTTCTAATGGATACCGTAGATTCCTGTGCTAATAAAAATTAAAGCTGAACCATAATGAGGCCAAACATTTCTGCAGTTGTGTGTTGCAGTACCGAGCGGGTAGAGCCCACCAGGTTATGCCGGACTGTCCAATGCTGCACTTTGTGCTTTCGTGTATCGCTGCTGGTACGGTGGTTTTGAGTGTCGTGCCCCTCCGCCACCTTTGAGCTAAACTTAGGCACCTGTTAAACTTGCTAGCAGGAACTCCTCTGCCCTTCTGCCATTTCACAAACCCAGCCATTCGGTACAGGCCTTGCTGTGTGCCAGGAATGTTACGCAGGCACCTGCAGTGTGGAGGGTGGGCACCGTTCAGAATTCCCACATTCAGCCTATGACGTATATATTTCTGTGAGTCATTGCAGCCTCAGCGGACCCCCAGCACGTCCAGCAGCGGGCCCCATTGCTTGTCATTGCTCCACTGCCACATGCTGCAATAGGCACCTTCTTTACATCCGGATCATGCTTTCCTCTGCACTCCTCGTGGCGTCAGGGGTGGAGGCTATTTTTAGGTCGAGCAGACCTGCATTCAAAGCGAAGCTTTGATTGCTGTGTCTGCTTCTAGACCTATTGTGAGCCGTATTTGGGAATGTGGACAACAGTCAGACGCACGCTTTTGCAGTCTCAGTTTTGACCGCGGGAGCGCGCGTCTGTGCCGCGCTTGCGCAGACGAACTCACAGCCCCTGCTTTCGCTTCCCTCTCATGCATTAACGGCGCGCACACAGACACAGCCAGCCCCCACCCCTCTGCATGCACGCACACACACACACAGGCGCGCACACACATACACACGCTGCCGCCCCCCCACCCCCCTGCACACGGTGGTTGGGTGTCACGGGCAGCGCGCGCCCTTGTTTTTTCTTCTTCTTCAAAGGGGCTGGCGTCAACGTGTCTGGAAGTTAGTGAGAAGCCTTGAATAAAACGGGGCTTGCGTCAAGTTACAGCGCTGTAGTGAGGAAAACAGAGACGGCGATTTAAAGATGGAGACATGCACACAGTGTGCAGCAGCTTTGCAGAGTTACAGCGCTGTAGTGA
The DNA here is from genome assembly GCF_964261635.1 of Lissotriton helveticus. Lineage (NCBI taxonomy): Eukaryota > Metazoa > Chordata > Amphibia > Caudata > Salamandridae > Lissotriton > Lissotriton helveticus. The sequence continues at coordinate 228,030,835 of NC_136071.1, read as the reverse complement.
GGAAAACAGAGACGGCGCTTTAAAGACAGACGCATACACAGGCACACACACACTGCATACACACACGCACCCCCCCTTAAACAGACCCCCGCACACAGAGACAGACACACGCTCAGACACACTCGAACACACACAGACACACGCGCGTACACCCCCCCCTCCCGGGCTCTCGCGCACACATACACATACACATACACATACACATACACATACACATACACATACACACGCACACAGACACACACACACATATCCCCCCTCCACTCACCGTGACATACAGGCTCCGCACTCCTCTGGTGTTTTCTTCGGTGCATCACCATACGCGGGGTTTCCCTCACGCTTGTTTCTTCTTCTGGTCTACTACGGTGCTGACGTCAGTACGCCCAGGGCGCGTGCACAGGCACGGCCTAGTTTGATTTGCGGACAGTCGCAGAATCGAAAGCACAGACTTTCAGTGAGTGTTTATTTTTATTTATTTAAATCGATTGTTATGACTACTTATATTTGTCTCCTGTTTTAAAAAATACTATGCATTAGAATACCGTATGCAAGCTTATCCAAGGGCTAATGGAGAAAAAGTATGACTTGTGAAAGTGAGTTAATACTTTTTTTGATGTATATTATATTTCCAACTCTAGGCATGCTTATACTTGTTTCCAGCAAGATGGCTCTGTTTCTCAATTCCAAGTGAATATCTTCTAATCAGCTGTATTTAATTCTCACTAAAAACATTTCCCGGCTTCTTTACTATGGTTGTCTAGCCATCTCCCTTCGTGCATTTAATTATTTTTCAGAAAGTGTCCTTTTACTGCATCGTGACATAGTTCCCACAATTCATGCGGAGAGTGAGGGATTCTGCCGTCTGTCAAAAGCAGACAGAATGTAAACAGCTCTTAATAGTTTTTGATAAAAATATTTAGCACTTTCCATAAGACTGAAAGAACGTGGGCAACCTTGGTTTGTGTTATCCACTGTATTTTCCATCTGGGAAGTACAGAGCTCTTCATCGCAGAAGCCTAACGTTTCAAAGGTAGCAAGCTGAGATTCCTAAAAAATGGCGAATATACTTTAGTTACTGTAAAGAGAAAACGGTACAGAACATTAGTCAACCATTTTCATGACCTTATTTAGCCCTCCCCCCTTAATTACAATACAATATGATCAGCGATTTTATATATATATATCCAAGGCATTGTATAAAGCTGTTTTTAAAAACAAAATACATGCATAGTTCTGTTACTTGGGTGGATCTTGAAAACGGGGAGAGGTATGCACTTTTTTTCAGCTACTCTATTTCTGTACGAGGGTTGCTGCCGAGCTCATTTTGGCAAACGCCGTATTCACAGCGACGAATCGTCCACACACACACACACCCACAGCTGACCCGGACTAACAGCCAAGGCAAGTGGCGTCGCGAGTATATTAACATTAACAATGCAGCCCCCTGGGCCCCAGTAGAAGAGCGCCGAGCGCAGCAGCCACGCACCCACCTTCATTTTTATTTTACTGTAAAAGGCATACTGTGTAGTGGCTATTGACCTTGCATGATTCTGGGATGCAACTATGATGCTCTCTTCTGGCAGTCAGAATTAGTTTCTTTTGTTCACAGGTCAGTACAGCAGTCAAGAAAAATAAAATGCATTATGTTTAATTATAGCCACTCCTAAATAAAATCGCTAAGGCTCGCATTTCGAGTAGCAAAAGCAGTTACCATTACTGCCGTGATTCTGATCGCCAGGAACGCCGTGTATGTTTAGGTTTTTTTTCCCTCTTAACCTGGAGAGTAATCTCTAGGTTAAAGTCTGTAGGAGAATTTGGGGATGTGATAAGGGACAAACGAGCCTTGAGAGAATCACATTTAAATGTCTTTAGTAGTTTGCATACTAAGTTCAGGCATAATAAAGCAAAACCGGAAACTGCTCGAAGACCTTCAGCAGTAGCTTATGCATGCTAATAACAAATGCCCCATACAGCTGCCACAAGCACACAGTCCATGAGCGTCCAAGTGATACTTGATGAAAAATGTCTTAACAGGTAATGGGGGAGCTGTTTAGCCAAAGTCCTTATTTGCTGGATTCATTGTCCGATTGTAATTTTAATTGGAAGCCATGGAATGTAATGCAGCCCTACAACTCACTGACTCTCCCACCCACTCACTGACTCTCCCACCCACTCACTGACTCTCCCACCCACTCACTGACTCTCCCACCCACCCACTCACTGACTCTCCCACCCTCCCACTCACTGACTCTCCCACCCACCCACTCACTGACTCTCCCACCCACCCACCCACTCACTGACTCTCCCACCCACCCACTCACTGACTCTCCCACCCACCCACCCACTCACTGACTCTCCCACCGTCCCGCTCTCCCACTCTCAACACAACACATGTTGCATTACAAATGCAATAGGTGTCACATTTGCGAAAGTTTAAGCTATTGGCATTGTAAATAACAAAGCTATTAATTTATCCATTTTCAAAACCAACACATACAAAAATATTGTCATTCCAACACATACAAAAATATTGTCATTTACAATGCCAATAGCTCAAACTTTCCTAATGCGAGACCTATTGCATTGCAAATGCTTGTTCTTTCAGTAGTGTGTGTGTGAGAAGGATGGAATTTGGGAAAATAAAAGGGGGCTGTTAAAAATGGGATTTCTGGCTGGCTGAGGCTTGCGTCAAAGTCAGGCAGAAACCACCACTCTAGTCAGGGCAAGGGAGTTACACGCCAAAGATAACCCCTGCCCACCCCCTTGGTAGCATGGCACGAGCAGTCAGGCTTATCCCAGAGGCATTGTGTAAAGCGTTTGCGCAACACACACGCAACACACACACGCAACACACACACGCAACACACACACGCAACACACACGCAACACACCAGGCACACCACAAAAAGGAACTCCACACAAGGTTATATATAAAAAAAATAACCTTTGTATTACCATAAACACATTAGATCATAATCACACAATTACACTGTGCCAACTGGCACTGGGCAGTATTTACAGGGGATTATTTACACATGACAGGGCCACGTGGGCCCCTGTCAGAGTCAGCACTTAGTAGAAATAGCACTTCTAGAACATAGAATAATTGTAGCACAAAATAGCAATTGTAGAACACAACCAGTAACCACTGGTAAAAGGTAGGTACACACTACGCAATACTAATCACCTTAGGCATAGATCACGCAGGAAAACATAAACACACTAGTATAAACTGTACTAGGCAAAACATCCTCCTAAGCATAAAAACACAGTTCGAGGTATCCCAGGCATAAAGGCATTGCACATTACGCATAAACAGGGTACCCCACGCGAGGGCACAACACATGAAAACTGTCCCCAGGGCCAACTGGCCTCTCCCAGGGCCAACGCCCTATGTCCAAATAGTCAGGGCAGGCTGCGCAGGCAACAAAAAGCAACAACGCAATAGACCAGGCCTAAACGTGGCAGCTGCCCACTACTTGCTGGGCAGCTGTGAGGTAGGGGAAACTGCAGCAAGGGCTCTCTGTGGCCCTTAGGACAAAAATGCGCCAAACGTTGGAACCACCTGGGGCTCTGAAACAAGTATGCTCCCAATAGAGCCACGCAAGGCTCTAGGACTAAACAACTGTGCCCCAAAGTTGGAGCCACGGGCGCTCTAAAATGAAATATGCCCCCAGAAATGTGGAGCACGCTGGCGCTTTAAATAACTAGGAACATGGTGGGGCTACACAGGGCTTGTAATTAGCTTTGCCCCCAATGAAGCGCATGGACGCCTAAAACAATACTAATCACCTTAGGCATAGATCACGCAGGGAAACAAACTCACTAGTATAAACTATACTAGGCAAAACAACCTCCTAAGCATAAAACACAGTTAGAGGTATCTGGCATAAAGGCATTGCACATTACGCATAAATCACATTAGGCATAAACAATGTAAACACAGTAGGCAATCACCTTGCGCAAGAATCACATTAGATACTGACCCCAGGCCAACTGGCCTTCCGTGGAGCTCAAACGCCCTTTGTCCAACAGTGTAGGGCAGGCTGCGCAGGCAGCCAAAGAAGAGGGCGCAAGAGAACAAGCCTAAACGTGGCAGCTGCCCACTACTTGCTGGGCATCTGTAAAATGAGCCCTGGCATCATTGTGCCCTCTGAGCCCCTCTCTGGGAATCTAATAGAAAATCAATGCCCCCCCCCCAACGTCGCCGCTGCCTGTGCTCTCGCAGGGCAGCTGGCAAAAATGACCAAAAGGTGTGGGGCACTCCTGGTGCCTCTTGGGCCACCACTGTGGACTGCTAACCAAAATCTGCCCCCACGTTGCAGCTGCCCACTGACAAAACAGGGCAGCTGTGAAGATTCTCAGGCTCTGACACTCACAGTACCTGTGGGACTTAAAAATTAAACTATCCCCTCCCAACACGAGGGCGCGCCAGTCACCAAAGAGGACACGGCCTCTAACTATGGCCCTCACTGCATGGGCACTCCCCAGAACCACTCTGTCCGGTGTAGTGCCCCACAGTCAGTACAGCAGGAGGGGGCGGGTATTGGCAATGTGCCCCGACGCCCCCTCTAGAACGAGGAACCCAGGAGCCCCACTCACCGGTCTCTGGGGCGGACCAGCGCTTTCCTCCTGCTCCGGTCTCCTTCTCACCCGGTCCCACTCCTGGGGGCCGGGTTTTCTCACTGGTGGCGGGCGGCGCTCTCACTCGTGAGAGCCTAGCTGGGGGATCCGGCGTCTCTCTCCTTCACCCGGTCCTTCTTCTTGGAACTGGGACGAGGAGCCCTCCAGGACAAGATAGCTTCTGTAGGCTTCTTCCTGCGTCGCGCCTTCTTCCTTGGCAGCGCGGGAGAAGCGGAAATGACGCACGGCCCGCCTATAGTCAGGCGCAGAGGCCTGGCTTCCTGGACGCTCTGGCCAAGCGGGGAATTTCTCTTTGGTCTTGCTGGCGATGCGGGGTGGGCACTCGCTCGTCCCTGAAATAATCTAGGCGGGGTAGGCACCCACGAGACGCAATGCAGGGTGGGCACCTGCGGAGTATGTTACTACGGGGTAGGCTCCCAAAAAATAAACTATGAAAGCGGCAATTATGTGGGGTGGGCACCCGCTCTGTAACCATACGAAGAAAGTTCCACAAATGCGGGGTAGGCACCTGCTCGAGAGCAGGAACTCGAGGTGGGCTCCTGCTGGACTCCCACGCCAACGAGGGGAATGCTACACAGTGCAGCCTCGCGCTTCAGGCCCCCAGCAGTCCTCCTGGGGCAGCAACACAGCGCTCCTCAGCATCCGAATAAAGCGCTCCTCATGGAAGTAAAAATAAAGCGCTTCCCAGGCGCTTTAGCGCCAAGTCCCAAAGTCCAGGGGAAAATCTCTTTCAGAGTGCAGGGGGGGGGCAAAGGCTGGGCCCAGGGGCCAGCTCACAGGGCCCTCCAGCAGGGAGGCAGTCCCCAGTGGCGGTCCTCCTGGCGCCCAGCAGCAGCAGGTCCCCCTCAAGTTAGGAGCAAGAGAGAGCCTTTTTCATGGGGTCACAGCCCCTTTTTATACACATTTTCCTTTGTCTCCTAGCACAGGGTTAACGGAAAACCAGATGCAACTGGTTTTGGAGCACTTTGTTGTGCTCAACCCCTCTCCCTATTTACAGGGCAGGTTAGGGACATCGGACGCCCCACAGGGGGCGGGGCCAGCATTGTGGAGGGAAGGCACAACCCTATTCAGGTCCCATGTGCACTCCTCCCATCTACATGCAGATCTCCCCATTCACCACCAGGCAGACCCATTCTGACTCCTGGAGCCAGGCACTCCAACCAGCTCCTGTCACTCACAAGCCAGACAGGCAATCCACATTCACTGCACACAGACATGCCACCCCCTTTTCTGAATCTTCTAGAAGTGGCACTTCTACACAAGCCATATTAAATCTGCACACACCGCCGCGCAGCATTTAATCTCACGAGTTCGCACATACCAAACTCGCCCCTGCACTCCTCTCACATCAGGAACTACCATGGACACACATATCCCCATGTATTCCTATGGGAGGGCAGGCCAATCTCACAACATGCACTCAGATTGCACACGCAATTTACACTGGGACACTGTGTTAAAGTGTGCGGAAGCCAAAAACAATTAACACCAGGTCACCTTTAAAAGCAAAAAGTTTAGGGGTGAACCTGCCAAAAGGGCCAAGTCCAACAGGGGCCAACCTGAATATAACATTCAGACAAAATAGAACACCTAAAGGCCGGTGACTGAATTGCATGTGAATACATTACAGGAAGCACAAATATTTTCGTGGGAAAGTAAAGATAGTTTGAGTAACAAGTCAATGAGGGACATGTTATCACTCATTATATAAAGGGCTTAAACTGTTCCTTGTTGCATTGCAATGTTCAAGGATCTATCTTCACTGTGTTAATACCCTCTTGAACTACATTTTTTTGTTTCTTCTCATGTTACTTGGATTTATTCATTTCGGCTATTTGTCTTGTCTTTCTCAGTTTGTTGTACCATTCGTGGAGAGTTAAAAAAATAAATGTATTTGCCTTGTACTTTTTTACTCTTTCCCTTACCTCATTCTGTCTTCTGGCAAGCATATCTTTGATGATTTACCTTGTGTCCCCTGGCCATTCTGGTTCTTATGGTCCTTATTTTCGGTTGAATACTGCTATATCAACTTGGAAAGACCTTTGTGTCACACAGTTATTGTTAGTAAATCCATTTTGTAGTCCCAGTACTGGTCGGTCAGTGCTGTAAGTTCAATATGGATAATGGAAATGCTTTTATGCACATTTGATGCTTAGTGGAGAGTCTTCAATAGAAATAATCCAAACGTATTCTGGGTGAATATTGTCAAATGCTGTTGTATCAAATCAATTTTCTTGAAATACTATCCAAAAAATGAATTTCCTATCCAGAAGGGCTTATGGGCTTATACCACATTGACTCTGTGCTGTTAAATTGTATTCTTCCTGATCCACCTGTGTAAACCAAGGTTAGCCTATTGGAAGTGCATTTTACATTTATAGTAATGCAGGTTTAGTACACATTTATTATTCATAAAGAGGGATTGCCCAAATTGTTGTCATTTAGTCTGTAGTTTGGAAACTCTGAAGTTTTTATCTTTTGTGTTGTCATACTCGTGATTTCCTGTACTATACCAGTTAATAATGTGTTAGTAGTGTGTTAATGTAGGTATTCTCGAACGGCTAAACACATCCTACCTGCCATATGCCTCCGCATTTTGATATCGTGTAGGGAATTCCAAAAAGGCTTTCCAGGTGACCAAATGTGCTCTTTCTTGAGGAATGACTATATCCATGTAAATCCTTTGCACACGCTTGGTTATGTTTCCACAGGACTTTCGCAATTGTTGTTTTGTAGTAATTTTTGGCTCTTGTGCCCAACATTTCCCAGAAAGCCTCAATGCTTTTATCTAGCTTTTGCTTTATGCTCCTTATTAAAGATTGATATTCACGAATGGACCTTTGCTGTGCACAAGGTCAGCTGTATGTGTACTCTTTTTTTAAAGAGTCCTCTTTCTGCAGTCCCTCTTTCTACGGGACTGGCACTTTGTTTCAGGCTATGTAGGAGGTAAAACCTATGCAAATCCCTGGGGACCTGGTGGGGAAGCTGGTACAACCTCCGACCACAACACCCTGGATTTGCATCTTCAGCGCTGTGGGCTCATTTCACCATGGATAGCGGCCACAAAACCCTTTGAGAACCTTAACAATGAGAATGATGGCTCAAACTGCAACCTTTTTTAGGTATCATTTTAGCTAAATGCACACTGCACCTCGGGCAATTAAGGCTGTACCTTTTGGATGATTTGTGTTTTGGTTTCTAATTTAAATCATTGAGAAGCTAAAAATAACTGTAGTTTTCCTTGGAAAAAACACAAGTTAGACTACCAACCAGACCGCCAAATTATATCACAGGTAAATTGAGCACTGTTGTCCCATCTGAACAGTCAGTTTCAAGACTATTGCAGATTTGATGATTAAGGATTTTTATTTCACTATGGAGAAAGCCATTTTAATCTGACATTTGCATCTGGGCCCCATCTGCTATCCAGCATTTGTGGTGGCCCTGCTACCTAACATAGACGCATCTGGGCTGTCCTCAATTACTGTTGTCAATAGTGGACCAGCGATCTAGCATTACTGTTGCTTCAGTATTCCTCTACTGTTCAGCATTACTGTTGTGCAAATGCAGCATTTTGCTACCTGATATTTGTATCAGTGCCATCTCATTTATTCAGCACGATTTTGTATATGTGGACCTACTACACAGCATTATTGCTATCCTGGGTACTGCCGCGAGGCAAATTTTCTAGAGCCAACTACTTCTTCAGCACTCTCCCCACCTGGCCTTTAGATCCTGTTCCTGTATCCTCCAGTCATTGTAGCACACCCCAGTGTGGAAGTGCGATTTTTTTTTTTCACAGAGGCACAGACTTACCCTAAATCCATTCTTCAGGTGAAGACTGGATTGAAACGCTAGACATGCACTAAAAAGTCGAAGATTTGCTTGTCTTAAAGTTAAGACATGCATCAGCAGGCTTGTGGGGTTTGCTAGCTTGATTTGTTAGATTCACCCTTTCGGAACAGGAACTCTTTTGGGGGGATACTCTAGAATGGATCTTTATCAGACTGGATTCTGCTTTCATAACATGAGTATGTGTTGGCAATGCAAAGAAGGGAATCATGGGCAGTAAATTATTTTACAGTTGCAGTGCCTTGCCTGTCCCTAATGCATCCTTGTGTGCAAAGCATATCCCTCAATCTAAACACCAGCAGCGATCCTTTCTGTGGTGCTGTGCCGTACAGACGAGGAAAAAACGAAGTGGTGGCAGAAGTTTGATGATGCATGCAGAATGAAGGATGCATTACTACAGAATCTCCACAGATTAATAATTAATGGCGCTGTCTGGTCTGGATGCTTCCGGCTCCATGGATAGCAGCAGTCACATGTCGGGGGTTTCCTTGAGGTTTGTGGTTAGCAGTGTGTCACACTCGGTGCTTGATGTCTCTGTAACGGAACCGTGAAAATATAGGCACACAGACCAGGCCAATGCCTCCTGTGGTAAGAGAGTCTGATCCTTCTAGCAGGATTACAGCACTGGCGTATCAGGCTTGGTAAAAACACTTGGGTTGAGGCAGTTCTTGGATTTGTGACCATTACTGTTAGAAATTGCAAGTCCAAATCCGAACTTTGAATAGTGTTGTTATTTACTCCAATGTCTGGATTCCTTCCCCCCACATCACACCTACACTACTCTTGGCTTAGAGTAGACTCGTTCTCCGGCTACCTATATATTATTCTTTTTTCTTGTGCCCTTCTGGCAGAACTGCTGTAAAACTTGTTGATTGTGTGTTAAAAGTGAAGGCAGGGTTGTTCTGCCGGTTTACTTTCCGGTCGCATGTTCTCTCGCTACCATTCTTTGCTCCTCTGTTTTCTCTCATTCTCAAATGTGTTCTTTAGGTCTTGCCTGGCGAACGCAGCGCGAAGCGCTGCTGTCGCCAGCGAGAAGTATTGTTACTGAGTTGCCTCTCATGCGAGACAAGAGAAGGGCACGCACAAGAGACGGACTGGAATTGTGGACACACGCGTGAACAGGAGATGTTCACGTGCGTAGGGCTCAGCTCGATCCCTCTCTCCCCCTCCCTCCCAGTCTACGCGCACGCAGGACAGGAGATATGCTCGCATGCTTTTACTCCCTCCCCCCGCCCCACCGGTCGGCTCCACGGAGAAAGCTTGTTTTAGCTGTTGTGTCCCTGAGGTACCTTAGTGTTTTTCTTTATTCAGTTCAACGGTCTCGGGATTTGCGTATGGAAGGTGGCGCGTGGGCAAATCTGCCTTCTTGGAAAATAAATTGGGAAATGTCAAACGTGACGGAACGCTTTAAAGATTCGTAAGGGGCGCGTGCCTTCTGCCCTCCTTTGTGTTCTGGCGCTGGCTGACCCTTAACTGATACGGTGCTCGAGTCTTCCAGGAACCTGTTACCGTGCCCTTTTCTGCGGACTCGCCTTGTACCTAGCAAAATAGAACATTAAACACAGCTAAAACACGCATGCTCTATCCTCGTGGGGGTGCTGAGAGGAGGCTTTTTAGGCTTGAATCGTTCCTTTAGTGCCACAAATCGTTAGTTAAGGACCTGGGAGAGGAAAAATGATAGAACCTCATAAAGCTTTTTTGCGTTTTCTTTTGTCCCGTGAAAGTGCTCCAGTGACAAGTGGGCTCGTGGCAAGAAACTCTGGGGGGACTTTTTAACGTTGCGCAATATTGTCCATCATCTAAGCACACTACATTCGTGGCCTTACAAAGGTTTCATTTGCCCTGATTGAAGTAAGTCAAAGGAGGCCCGCCCCTCGCTGGATAGTTAAAGACAGCCGTAATTGGGGTATGGTGAGCCTCTTACACGCAGCTAACACTGCTTCTGCTTCTGCTATGACCACTATGCCCCTGCAGTACACAGTTCATGTTCCCGGCCAAAATGTACTTTTTAGTCACCGTCATCTGGTCAAAAAATTACGTACCCAATTGTTTAACTGAAATTAATAGATGCTCTAAATCCTGCACAATTTGAAACGACATGCCTAGTGCATACACAGTGATAAACCGCACACGACTACACACACACAGCTACACACACACAGCTACACACACACAGCTACACACACACAACTACACACACACAACTACACACACACAACTACAAACACACACAACTACAAACACACACAACTACAAACACACACAACTACACACACACACAACTACACACACACACACACTACACACACACACCACACACACACAACTACACACACACACACAACTACACACACACACAACTACACACACACACAACTACACACACACAACTACACACACACACACACACACACAACTACACACACACACCACACAACTACACACACACCACACACACACACCACACACACAATCACACCATCAGTGCACACTTTCACCAGACACAGACACCACCAGACGTCAGTGCATGCTTTCACTAGGCACACACACACACACACACACACACACCACTAGCCATCAGTGCACGCTTTCACCAGTCACACACCACCAGCCGTCAGTGCACGCTTCCACCAGGTACACACACCACCAGCCATCAGTGCACGCTTCCACCAGGCACACACACCACCAGCCATCAGTGCACACATCAATTGTTAACGCATCCACAATTAACTATTGTAGCAATCGCAGTATGGCTCACTTTACTTTTAAACATATTCATCTAAAGTGCAGCATGCCACCATTGCTACAAAAATAAATACAATTTTTTTTTCCTACAATTTAAAGACTTTTGTTGCAATTGGTGTTGCAATATTTAGCAATGCCAATAGCTCAAACTTAATTAATGCGAGACCTGTTGCATTGCAAATGCTTGTTTTAGCAATATAGGCACTTTTGAGCAGGACTCCATCTGTCTTTCCTCTATTTTGTTTACCCCCTTATTTTTATCCTCTTTGGTCTCCATCCTGCAGAAGCATCCCCATCTCCTAGTTCTTCACTTTGTCTCCTGTGTTATAGTACCACACCCTCTGCATGTCTGTGCTGTGGTGAGATGCTGCATGCGCCATTGTCGGCTTAGTCCAAGCATTACACCCCTCCCTCCCAGTCCTGGATGTGTGCCATCATGCTGGCGGTGCCGTCTGCCCATCAACCTCTGCTCCTCTTGCAGCTGGTGGCTGGTAAACACCTGTGCACCTGTTCCAGAAGAATCTGTGCCTTCCCCTTGGACATGTAGCTCTGGTATGGTTCAGGCTGCTCCTTCTGAAAAGCAGCGCGTGCAGCGTGTAATGTGTAATGATACGTTCCTGGTCTGACCAGCTGCTCTAATTGCCTTTCAGCTATGTTCGGGATCTCGGTCCCTAATGAGTTTATGTAGCTCTTTTCACCAATGATTTTCCGGTTTGGGATATTGTTTATAACAGTTGTTCCTCTTTACCGATTCAGTAATATTCTATTTTGTTGGCCTTGTTAGGACTCAAACATACGAAGTCCTCTTTGTATATAAAATGTATGCTGGCTGTGCGGATTTAATTTCTTCTTTCTAATATAGTGGTAGAAAGTGATTGTAGTTTGTGTGTCCATTGTACAACCTCATCATTTATTATATTTTTCATGTACACTTCAAAAGCTAACACGTTATACAATTATAATGGCAAAATTGTACCGTAACATACAAAGAAAAAAAATAACTATTTACTGCAGTATGCCTTACTAGTTAACTAATATAATCTGAATGAAAAGTGCTCTTTTCCATACCTTACCATAGAAATGGGATGTGTAAGTATTTACATTTTCTTTTCAGGCGGACCTTGACATCTTAAAAGTAACCTCCTCACACACTTGTGTATTTAATTTTGCCGTTGATGCATCTTTTACTCTGCTCTGGTGGCAGCCATGGCAACATTTTTTTAAGGTTTTATACTTTGTAACTTTGTGCTACTGTTGTCTTTTAATCACGTTTGCATTTAGATGTGAGTTGTCTGACCTTGGGAGCTCATCTCATGTTATAAAATGAACAGACAACGAGCACGCATTAAATAGATTAACACCTGAACTCTCGGATGACCAGCTGGTTATGTATAATGAGTTTTTTTTGTCTGTGTAAAGATGGTTCGTTCCAAATTAAGAAAAACAAGCATTTACAATGCAATGGTTTCGCCTTTGGAAAATTTAGTTATTGGCATTGCTCATGACATTTCTTTTTTTTTTTTTACTTATAAATAAATGGCATTGTTATTTACATTGCCAACAGCCCACACAGCTCTCACAGCCCACACAGCTCTCACAGCTCTCACAGCTCTCACAGCCCTCACAGCCCACACAGCCCTCACAGCCCTCACAGCCCTCACAGCCCACACAGCCCACACAGCCCACACAGCCCACACAGCCCACACAGCCGTCACAGCACAGCAGTTGCTCTCAGTGCAAGTGTGCACTGAAGCAGGTACTGTAGTAGAATTGGCCTATACCATGTACTGCACTGTGACATTTACACAGCACTTCATCCCCGGGCTGTGGAGCGCTCTGGTTTGCACGGAGACCCTAGGTGCAAAGGTTTAAGATGGCGTGGGTTCGAGCGTGACCAGTGCCTGTGATGCTGGGTGACGCGTGTGAGGTCTGGAGATGGGGACTCTGCGCAAGCGCAGATCGGCCCTCTTACGTGGCTGGTTATAATATACTACTTTGCACAAGCGCAGACATGCCCTGCCTCTTACATGTCTGCGCAGCCAAGTTTTAATGTGCTCCAGTTTTTCTTGCTGTTTGCAAAGTCCTCTTATTCCTGCTGGCTCGGAGTGGCGCATCTTAGGCGTTTCACCCTGTGCGAGATTTGTTGAAGGAAGGAACAGATAGGAGAGGGGCTGCTCCATGACACTGTGGTTGCCTTGACAGTGGTTGCTCACTTTTTTTTGCTGGGGGAACGAACAGACAGGCTGACATTGCAGCACGCACACAGAAAGACGGACCTTAGACACTGCAGGCACACAGACAGACAGAGACTGCAGGCACACAGATAGACGGACACTGGAGGCACACAGACAGACAGACGGACCTCGGACACTGCAGACACACAGACAGGCTGACACTGCACGCACACAGACAGACGGACACTGCAGGCACACACACAGACAGACGGACCACGGACACTGCAGGCAGGCAGACAGCCGATCACCGCAGGCACACAGATAGACGGACATTGCAATCAGTTTCGTCTGAATTAGATCAGAGCTGTGGGAAACGGCACCTCTCAAACACACACTCACGCACACACAATGATGGCGGCATCCCTAACTCAATTAAAACGCGAATTTCTCGACCATAATCATTTTCAAACCTACTATTCACATAATACCCACCCGTCCTAGAACCAACGGAAGAAAGCATTGAGCCCCTTCCTGTGCTAAATAAAGTGTGCCGTCCGTACCGGAAGGGGCTGAGATGCTCGGTCAAACTAAAAAAAAAACGTGCTACCGGAGGGCGGTTCTTCATGTCCACAAAATTCAGACCAGCGATCACACAAGTTCCCTTTGATCGGCTTTACAAGACCAAAGAGTGCCATCAACCCCTCACCATTGCGAAACCTGGACGAAATGGCAGAGCACGCTTCGGATCCCGCCTCCCCATGCTGTCGAAAAGACAAAGAAGAAAGACTAGCACTGCATAGACAAACAAACGAACACATTTTTTTTGTACTCTGCACGCCCCACCCCTTCCTCCTAAACAAACAACAAGATAGAAGCAGTTTACGTGGTGAATGGGGTTCAAAGTGGGGAGATTTGCACATCAAAAGAAAGTCGGGGCTTGTGTGAAACCAAACAATAATATGGACCTCAGAGGATACAAAGCGAGGCAGACGGAGAGTGAAAGGGGAGGGGGGACGGGAACGGGCACACGGGGAGGGGGTCTGAACGTCAGAGGATACAAAGCGAGGCAGACGGAGAGTGAAAGGGGAGGGGGGGCGGGAACGGGCACACGGGGAGGGGGGCTGAACGTGAAAACACATTTATAAAACAAAATGCTCCTTACCTGATTGCCTCGTGGGAACTCGAATCTTGCAGCCAACTCCAACAAGAAACACTTACCAAAAGAAGAAAACAGGCGGACTCCCCAAAAAAAAATAACACCCACCCACCACCGTGATGACGAACACAAGTGGGTGGAGAGGGAAAAAATCTCGAACGCCCCCGAATCTGGTCCGAGATTGACGGACAGAGCCCTCTCCCAATGGCTAGCCTCCATTTATGGAGCTAGCCAATGGGAGCCGGGGGACGTTCCCGAGTTCCTTATTGAAAGCAAAGGATTTCGCCTGCGCCGAAAAGCTGCGCAGAGCGCAGCCTTCGGCAGGCGAAACCCAAAAATTGAAGACCGAAAACAACACTGTGGCAGTATGTGAAACTGAATGTAATGCGTTTGTTGTAGCCACTGGACAGGATGGTGGAACCCGGGGGACTCCAAGTTATTGGTTGTTAAGCCAACACTTGTTTCCGCCTATCATGGTGCATAGGGCTTCCTCCGGGTTCTCCAAATTCGACAATTAACTAATATTTTTAATTTCTTAATGTGGAACTCCATATGATCACAAGTGGACCGTAATAAGTACCAATAAGCATCTTGAAGTCTCTTGTTAATATTAATATTTGCTTGTGACTAGACCGCATGAGGCCTCTAATGTAGACCACTTGTTATTATCCACTAAAATTTCTTCTGAGCCGTGATGCGTCTTTACTTTTAAGCGTCCATTGACTCAGACTACATACACATGGGAATTAATTTATACAGATACAGGATTTATCTCACAAAAGAACAGTCATCTCAACCCAAAGTACTTAAACCGGAGCAGCAAGAATTACATTCTATGAATATTAATACGCTACTTTAAGCTCAAAAGTTAATACAGATGTCAACTTAAAGGTTTCACCCATTTTTAGGTTTCCCCCTCTGGTTGCAAAAGACCTTTGGTGGACTAACAACCCACCAATTGTTTACCATTGGTTTGATTTATTGTCAACCATTTTCTTGCTTCTTATGCAATGGCCTGTCTTCTTATATTTGTCCCTTCCCGAAGCATAGTCTCGTTATTATCTTTGTTTGGCTGACTTGTATACTTTCACTACTGACTTTTAGGGAACTCCTTTATTTCTTCCTCTTTTGTTTAAGCGCTCGATGAAACTGCATGTGTTTTCCAGCTCATTCCTTCCTATGATCCTGTCCAAATACTTGCCACAGTGCTTTCTTACTTGTGTGCTTGACCACCCCCTCCTTTTTTACTGCCCCTCATATGCTGCCTTTTCCCCTACCCCAATGAGGATGTATTATGCCCTCTTCCACTTTCCGCTCACTGTCTCACCATTGCCCCCACCCCTACTGTCCTAATTAAAAAAAAATATTAAATTTTTTTATTTTGAAATGCAAAATGCCCTTACACCTTTATAAAAGCCCTTTTGCGCTAGTGAAATAAAAAAAATTGTAGTGCATATTTTTACCAACCCAACTTGGATTGGTAAATTAATAAACATTATTTGCATCTTTCGAAGGCGTGCGCGTTTATGGTGACGTATGTACGTGTATAGGGAATGATGTGGCGTGTGCTGCCGTGA
Organism: Lissotriton helveticus; assembly: GCF_964261635.1. Taxonomy (NCBI): domain Eukaryota; kingdom Metazoa; phylum Chordata; class Amphibia; order Caudata; family Salamandridae; genus Lissotriton; species Lissotriton helveticus. The sequence continues at coordinate 228,014,687 of NC_136071.1, read as the reverse complement.
GAATTTTATTTTGCCAATTTTTGTTTTTATTATCCTTGCCTTCATAAGGAAATTTAAAATTGATTTAGTATTGTCTTAATTTCATAAAGTGTGAGAATATATGACAGGTCTACGTTTTGCAGTGTGTGTGTCCCACGCAAAACCGCGGCAAAGTGTTAAAGTATACCATTTTTTTAAAAATAATGTTGAACTACTTTTTTTTTTGTAAACCAAATGAACAAGAGGTTTTGCACAGATTAAAAAAAAAATAAAGTGCCAAATGTGCTCCCCGGTAGTCCAGAGCTTATAAATAATCCTTTGTTTGGCTAGAGAGGGGGTGGGGTGCTGGATGTGCATTTCAGTCTTTGATTATGATAGTAGTCCAAAGTTTGCAGCAGGCCCAGTGTTTTAAGGGCGATGTTAAGCAAAAGGCATGGTGGAACTTGTAGTTTCACATTCACACCTTTTGCAGTGAACCTGCAAGTCCCAACATAAATAATGGTGCATGCTGATAAACCAGGAGGGACCGGAAGTCTCCCTTATGGGATAGGCTGTGTTAAAAACTGGTGTCCTTTTTATCTGTGGGGTAGAAATTAGTATTAAACGTGTAGTGAGCTGTCAATAGAAAACCCAGCTACTAACTGTAGTGAGAGCTAGAAGCACCCCAAGCTTTACCAGAGCAGGGAGAGAACCTTCCAACATGGTCATGTTATGTTATGTTCATGGCGTTGCGTAGTGCTGTATACGTTTGTACGCCTTCCTAGCGCAATTGGTTGTCCGGGGGACAATACCACATGAGCTAAAATAAAATATTTCAAGCAAAGAAACCAAACTTAAGCAAGAAAATATTAACATAATGTTTACAAAAATAAATCTTTATTTCCCAAAAAACAAACGTGGAACAAGCCAAGTAATATAAAGCCCACTTTGTCCGGTTTCTCCATGGTAGTGTAATGTTCAGCGAGATGTCTTTGGTGTTTTGGGATATTACAATGCACTTTAGGCGCAGAAAGTTGGAATTCTTCCAATTGAGAGCGTTCAGGTGGTGTCAGGGAAACTTAATATAAGCTTATTTTTTCCAATGCAGGCTAAAAAGGCCATGGCAGCACTTTAACAATATATGTGTTTTAACACATTGCCACCAACAAGTCAGTTACTGCTCAAAACAGAAACGTTAACCCAACTGTGTCTTGCTCCAAATACGCCCTTTAAAACCACATTGGTCGGTAGTGCGTGTGGTGGATGATAAATCGGTTGCCTAACGCAAACCAGGAAGCCCACTGAGCATGTACTTTTTAATTTTAGTATTTTTATTCCAGTCTACGGCACGAAAATGGGTCACAAAACCGGCATGAGAATTGCCAGTTTAGAGACTAAAAATATTCCTGTTCGTCTGAATACACTGAAGTCCCTGGGGTTAAAACCTTTAACACTTCAGGGGCCAGATAGGCTAGTGGATATTGATGGATGTAGCACGACAAATTAAACCAGCAGATGGGGCTGGTTCCTAGAAGAGTGTGGTGTGAAATAAATGTGCCAGGCGCTGATTCTGGCAGACTCTGATTACAGATGTGACAGCCTCTCGCAGCTCACCCCTCAGGAGACTGAGGCCCTCTGTGGTTAATTTGACGAGTTCCGAGAAAGCCATTTCACTGCTTCCTCACCCCCCAGTGTATTCTCCACGCAGCACTTATGCAGCCGCCACCATTGGCAGTGTAGATGCTTGATTGTATGTGTAATTGCATTTATATAGTGCTTACTACCCCTGAAGAGGCATTGAAGCGCTTTACGGTGAGTAGCATGCTACACCGGAAGCCAAGGTTGATGGTTAATACAGTGGTATTGCTGGTTACTGGGATTATACCTGTTTGAAGAAAAAAAAGTGTTCATGTGCAGCAGGTTTTTTGTTCATCAACACCCAGAGTACTAAAGGCACAGTACGCCTGCCTGATCATCAGAGGCCCCCCCTTGTCCAGCATTGCAGCTCCATGCCTCACCATTCCCTTTAGTCTACGCTTCAGAGACCTCTGCTGAGGGACTTGGCTTGCACTTCTCTAGCAAAAATGTAGCCAGTGTGCTGCCCCTTACGAGCCAGATTCATATGCCCAGAGCTTATTTATTCCCCCACAGCCTATGGATTGACTTCCACTGCACACCTTAGGCTCCATTCCACCTCCTTGATATGGAGGGTGGTCTTTCCCCTGCTCTTCTCCTCGACCTGAAGATGATATCAGGGTGCACTTAGTCTGTCTGGGAACGTTATCTACATCCTCCCCAACTTATGTCATCACAAAATGCATCACCCTTGATGCAGCCCAATTTCACCCACTTGAAATGCCCTTGGATCTCAATGGTGGCTTGTGGTACGGAGCTGAAATTGTGCTCAAACCTCTTTTGCCGCTGTATAGTGCTGGGTGCAAAAAAAGTGGTAAATAGGTCCCCTGCATCCACATGTTAACTCTGCATTTAAAGTATTCCTTAATAAAATGTGCTGCGATTAGTTGACTAAATCCATATCAATGTGTTTATTTTGAAAAGATGCATTTTACCTAGTACACTAATTTATTCGTTTTGGTCAACACAGTTGGGCTGTGACGATGCATATTATGCATCGCTTCTGCTAGGTGGTAGTACCCAAGAAATAGTTTTGTGGGTGTCCTCAGGTCAGTCAGATTGTTGCAGTCCAGTATTATCCTCCACCAGCAAGAATTCTCTACCCCTAGCAATCAAAGTGATGGGGGGGGGAGGGCAGGCAGGGTGTCATGTTTTGTGTGTGGCTGTAGATACACATGCTTGGCATAAGTCCGCCATCTAGTGTTGGTATCGGAAGTGTGCACGTTTTTCTTTTGAGTTTCAAGAGTGACACCTCTTCTTTAACATTTCCATCGGTCCCTCGTCGAGACCGACTCTTTCCACCTGAGTGAGGCCCAGAGGGCCTTTGCCCTCATGGCAAAAATCTTCTTTTTGATGTCCTGTCCATGCCATGTGTAGCCAGTTTAGGAATGGACACTATTTCCGTTCTGCCCACACTGCCATGCCAAGTTCACACACACTAACTAACATCTGGTGTATAACTTGTGCCTTTCAATGGACAATCACAAAGATACATGTGAGGAGTGCCAATTCTTTCGATCCAAAAAGATGCTGCACGTTCGGTGCGCTAGAAGAGCCGAGATGTCTTGACACAACATTCAGACTCCCAACATCTTTGTCACTGAAGATTATCGAAACCAGGGCCATATGTCGGTAGCGGATAAGGGGGACCTTCTCCCAGGAATACAGTTCTGAATCAGGGCTTGCAATCCAGGACTTACTAGCAGGAGAATATTTGAGTACTGCCCCCCAATTAAGCCGCACTCCCATTCAATGAGGTCGACCTTCAGACTGAACAAAGTCATTCCACAGGCCACCACGGGCCATGGTCTGCACCGAACTGCTACAGCAGACATACCTAGTCCTGGCTCTGCCGCGAAAGACCAGAGAAAGGCTACCAGCCACAATTACTCGAGTCAAGACTCGATCAAAAATTCCGGCACTGATGCACCATAATCTTCGTTTTTCAAATTGAGCATTCCGGCACTGAACATAACTGCTCCAAAATCTTCCACATCGAAAGCAGTTTCGGAACCAGAAAAACATGGCAGCACAAAATACAAAGAAAACTCCGAAACTGTTTAACCTGTACTGCAACGTTTACAGGAACATTTGGATTCGAGGCAAAAGCAACTTCTCATCCATCCAGACACTGGCCGTATTTTAACAACGCTGCCTCAAACTAAAGACGAGCCTGCCAAAAGACATTTAAGCTTTGAGAAGGCAATAGAGCCCCTATGCCCCCCCCCCAATCACACCAAAAGAGCTAACAAGGCCACTAATCCACCACATGCTACTCTATTACTACCGCCGCTGGTACTTCCCCAATCTTTTTCACCACCACACTCTCCTCCTGCCGAGAGACACTACTCGCCACAACGGTCCATACATTCCTATTACGGCCATGATGATAATGGGGATCAGTATTTCATTCCACCCAAGGACGATATATGGGATACCTAGGATACAGATCCTCATACAGATACTGACCCTGATCTGTATCCAGCTAAGCTCTATCCTCCTGATGATATCACTACGTATCACAATAATATACACAGGGCTGCTAAGTACCACAAGATTCCACTACATACTGAACCTTCGGAAGACTCCTTCCTTTTTGTAACATTATCATCCTCACAAAGATTAGCCTAATACTTAACCATGTTAGAGTGTATGCTTAGACATAACCCAATCATTTCTAAGGACCAAGTCAAGTTAATAATGACACCAAGGATTGACAAGAAGTACAAAGCTTCTCCTACAGACCCTACATACATACTGGGCCAGTTACCACCAGACTCCTTGGTAGTTGCCACTACAAGGCAAGAGGGCAAATTCCCAACAATCTAGGCCCCCCCCCCCCCGACAATGAAAGCAGAAAAATAGATGTAGTGGGTGAAAAGGTTAGCAGTACTATTTTCAGACTAGTGGAGAATTGCTATCTCCTGTGGCCTCCTCTCCTGCTACGATAGAGCGCATTGGGATGAGAAGGAGAGGCTCCTCCGAATCATCCCAGAATAATCTAAAAAGAGAGCCTTCGAAATTGTCTCAGAAGGTGAATTAATTGTTAACCCATCAATCCGGTGTGCCCTGTATGCAGCCGACACCGCTGCCAGGAGAATTAACATTAGTTTGTTAATGAGATGCCAAGCTTGGCTTAAAATGTCACGGTTTAAGCCAGAGCTGCAACAAAACATACTTGCACTTCCATTTGATGGGGAATATCTTTTTGGTCCACAAGTAGACTCTCTACTTGAAAAGATCAAAAAGGACAATGAAACAGCTAAATCCATGGGAGCGTTACGAACCTCAACGCGAAGATATTTTTTTCGTTCACCATATCGTAGAGCAGCAAAACCCTCCTGCGCAGACACCTCTGCATCATTCCCATTCCCACAATCTCAAACATCGCTGAAGGTATTTTATAGGGGATCCTATAAAGGGAATAACCACAGAGGTAGAGGATGAAGATGCCTTCCCTAAAGCCCCTGCCACCTCCACAAACCCATGACCTGCCCCTCCCCCCAATCATACAACACCTGTTGGGGGATGACTTCAAACTTCCAAACAGTGGGTGTTGGATATTATCCAGCATGGTTATTGCCTGGAGCTCATATCAACAACTCCAAACTTTCCACCTCACAATCACAAACTCCCCATAGATCATAAATATCTGATCAAACAGGAAATACAGACTCTCCTAGTAAAGGAAGCAATAGAACCTCTACCTATACAACATCAAGGTGCAGGGATATATTCATTATATTTTTAATACCCAAAAAGACAAGTCTCTAAGGCCAATCCTGGACTTAAGACCCCTGTACAAGTTCATCTTGTACCACCATTTCCATATGATACTCTGCAAGATGTCATCCCACTGCTTCAACAAGGCAACGTTATGGCAGCATTAGACCTTGAGGGCGCCTATGTTCACATACCAATTCACCCAGCACATCCCAAATACATCAGGTTTCCATTTCAAGGTCAGCACTTTCAATTCAAAGTGCTTTCATTTGGAGTAACTACAAAGTGCTTTCATTTGGGGTAACTACAGCTTGAAGGGTATTCACAAAATATCTAGCAGTAGTAGCAGCTCACCTAAGAAGGTAAAACATGCATGTTTTCCCTATCTAGACGACTGACTGATAAAAATCAAAGACTTTGTTATTTTCAATATATTCAAACAATAAACGTTCTTCATAAACTAGGTTACACAGTCCGATCTTACCTGCAACCCTTACAAATGCAGCCGTACATAGGAGCTATCCTCAAATCACAAATAGGAATAGCTTACCCAAATACAGCAAGCATTCAGTCCTTCAAAACACTCATCCCGCTGTTTCAGCCAAACAAACAGCTACCAGTTAGAACTGTTATGCATCTACTAGGAACTTTGGCATCATGCATAGCAATAATAAAACATGTCGGACTCAATATGCGACCTTTACAACAATGTCTAGCCAATTAGTGGTCGCAACAGAGGGTCAGCTAGACGATCTAGTGTTGATCAGTCGTCAGGCTTGCCATCCTGCAGTGGTGGAATTACCTCAATCTCCTAAAGGGACGGCCATTTGTAGACCCAGTTTCACAGAGGACCATAACAAACAACACATTGCTTACTGGCTGGGGAGCACATCCACAGGAATTAACTGTTCAGGGGCACTGGACGCCCAATAAAACTATTCTCCACATCAGTCACCTAGTGCTGCTAGCTGTTCAGCTAGCGCTGAAAGCGTTCCTCCTTCACCTCATAGGCAAGAGGTTTTAATCAAGACCGACATGACTACCATGTATTATCTTCACAAATGGGGGCACCAAATCGCATCAACTATCTCATCTAGCCCGCAACTTTTTGGCCATACGCTCACCAGCACAACATTCGCCTTTTTAGTGAAGTACATACCGGGAGTGGACAACCAATTTGTAGATCTCAGCAGGAGACAACTAAGTTCACGAGTGGGAGATCAACTAATGTGTACTATTACCATTCTTCCTTTTAATTTTAAATATTTTTATTCTTGTTTGCCGGCTGACCCAAAGAAAGACAAAGAAAAAATATACATACATAAATGGTTTCATACGTGTACATTGAGACATCAAAATATATATATTGTAAGCCAAATAATTTGTTATATGGAGACAGTAAAAGAATTCCTGTTACAAAATCAAACTATAGACAAATTCATCTTTGTAGGTGGAAAAGAATCAAAGTATAGGATTAGCAATTATGCGACGTTTAGATATTGTTTTAATCTAGAAAAGTACCCCAGTTTCTATTAAATTTAATCAATGAGCGTGTTCCCCTGAGATTTGCTAGGGCTAGCTCCATTGCGTGTATCTCTGTTACTAGTGTCCACCACTTCCAGACCGTCGGGGGTTCCGAATCAATCCAAGCCCTAGCCAAGGTTAGTTTGGCACAGGAGATAAGTATAGTGGCTAAGGCTGATTGTGAAGGTGGAGAAGGATTCAAATCTAGTAGAATTGAGGCAGCCGTAATGGAGGATAGCGTGATATTTTTTAATCTAAGAACATTTTGTATATCCCCCCAAAAGGTCTTAAGTTTGGGGCAGGAATACAACATATGTACTAGATTGGCTGCCTCGGTTAAACATTTAGGGCATTTAGTACGATTACTAAAGAGGGCATTGGAGGACCATCTAGAGGTTCTTTCAGGTGTGTAGTAAAGCATACAGGTCGTTCTAAATTGTTGTAGCCGAAGGCTAGATGACCGTACAAGGTTGTTAATATTAGCCAAAGAATGCTCAATCTGATTTGAAGTAATATTTAGACCTAGCTGAGTACCCCACTTCGTGGCCAGTTTATCGCAATCGCTCGTTTTAAAGGTACTGAGTGTTTTATAGGCTTCGCTAATAACTGATTTATTTTTGTTTGAATAAAGACAGGTCCATATGTCACATTCGGTAATATTTTGAATCTTTTTGTTATTAATTAGATAGTCGTGTATTTGCATATATTTATACCTTGTGGCTTCCGGTATATCATATATCAGTTTAAGCGTATTAAATTCTAGAAAGCCCTGTGTGCCGTACAGTTCCGCCAATACCTTAATCCCTAATGAAGCCCAATTATAAGTAATAGTATCCGTGAAAATGGCCGGAAGGCCTGGGTTGCCCCACAGCGGCAATTTCGGGTGGAAGAAAGTTGTTTTACAAAATGTTAGTACATTTCCCCAAATCCTAACAATATCTCTAGCAGTCTTAAATCTCACCCGCTTGTAGTAGTTCGGGTCGTTAGCTCTAAGCAAACAAAATTGTGAATCTTGTTTCAACATAAAAAAATGAAAGAAGAGAGCTCTGTCCCCATACAGTAGAGAACGTAGATGTGTAAAAAACGCTGACCAGAAATACAGTTTGAAGTCTGGAAAGTTCAGCCCTCCCTTGTTTGTATTATTTTTCAACATTTTTAGTGATTTTCTAGCCTTCTTGTAACTCCATATAAAGCTACTCAGTATCCCATCTAGGTGCTGAAAAAATTTATTATTTAATGCTAGTGGAATAGATCGGAATAAATAAACAAATTTTGGCAAAACCTTCATCTTAGTAAGATTAATCCTGCTAATCAGATTCAAGGGCAATCTGTTCCATTTTTTCAGTAGAAGAGTGTTTTTTTTAATCAAGTCATTATAGTTTATGTTGTTAATATCTTGTAGTCTGGCCGTTAATTTAACCCCTAAATAGGTTGCTTCTTTACAGATCTCGGGGATAGCCGTATTTGGGGAGTAGTTAGCTATAACTTGGGTCTTCTGTCGGTTAAGCTTGTAACCTGAAACCTTCCCAAATTTCTCAGCCTCTATAGATATTCCTTTCAGCGCATCGGCTATGTCGGTAGTATATACGGCTATGTCATCCGCATAAGCTGTCATTTTCAACTCCTGTGAGCCGGAGCTGAAGGGCACAATCAATATTTGGGAGTGGAGGGCTAACAAAAATGGTTCTAACGAGAGGGCAAATAAGAGGTGAAAGGGGACATCCTTGACGAGTCCCACGCATGATGGGGAATTCTGATGAGGTCAAACCCCCATAACTAATGCGTGCAGTTGGTTTGTCATAGAGTGCTTTTATACCCTTCAAAAAGTTTCCCCCCAAAACCCATTTTAGACAGCACGCTCCAGAGATAGTCCCACCCCACTCGGTCAAAAGCTTTTTCAGCGTCTAATAAAATCATGCCGAGTGGGGTGGACTCCGTCTCCGCGACATCAAACGCCGTAATAGCCATATTTACATGTATAGTTGTATCTCTCCCGGAGATAAACCCGTGTTGTTGTGGGTTGACTATTTTGGGCATAACTGGGGCTAATCTGAGTGCCATAATTTTGGCGAATATTTTCGCATCAGTATTTATCAGGGAGATGGGTCGATATGACCCTCTCTCCTCCTTGGGTTTACCTTTCTTTAAAAAGAAGATTATTTTTGTCCTGTTCCAGGATTTAGGAGCCGTTCCATTTAGCCCGATTGATTGCATGACTTCGAGTAGTATCTGTTCTAATTTCAATCTACATGTTTTATAAAGTTCCAGGGGTATCATATCTTCTGCCGCTTTTCCAGACGGTAGGGAGTTAATAGCCTGATGTAGTTCTGCCAGAGATATGTCTTTAGAAAGTAAGCCCAAGCCTAGTAGATTCTCTGTATGCACTGTATGTTCATCAACATATTCCTGGACTAGGTCTGTATCTACTGGGCTGTCTGAAGTATATAAGTTTCTATAATAGTCAGCAAATTGCTCAAGTATATCTTGCGGCTGATTATATGACTTGTTCCCTTGACCTTGAATATTGGAAATTAGAGTGTCTGCTCTATCTTCGGCAACTTTATAGGCTAAGATTTTGCCTATTTTATCCCCCCCCCTCATATTGCGCAATTTTAAATTTATGAATCCTTGCGCTATTTTTTTTTTAATGAAGTTAGATTTTATGTCATTCTTCAGTTCACTAAGTTTCAGATTAATTTCTATAATTGCTGGGGGGTTAAGCTGTAGAGCTGTGGCCACTATTACCATTCTTCCATCACTGGGACCACCCACACATAGACCTATTTGCAACTGCAGAAAACGCAAAATGCCTAAACTTCGCATCCAGGTTCTAACACCCTCAATTCAAGGGCAATTCATGAAGGATAAGTTGGTCAGGGATATTTGCATACGAGTGTCTTCTAGTGATCTCCTACTCCGATTGTAAGGGTGCGGGGATCAAGTTAGCTGTGGATACTATATGTTGACTGTGTCTTGTAGAATCAAAAATAAAATTGCCTTTACCCAACTTTAACGCAACTGAATTTGAATTAGATTTCTGTTACAAGAATAGTCTATTTTAAATAGATGCTTGGAGAGAGTCTCCCCGGGGAGACTTTGAAGGTGTTACCTGCGTCATTTGTCCACTGTATCCAAGTGGGCCTCTAAGGCACCCCTATTAGACTTTCAGCGCTCTGGACATCCTTGTGGATGACCTTGGTGCTGAACCTGTAGGTTAATGTCAGAAAGTATCTCTTCAACAGATGAAGCTAGAGGCTGGATTGCCATATTCATTCTCATTTTTGCTGTTTTTATAGTTTCAACATGTTAAATATTCCTCGTTTTAAAATAATGACTGTGACTGTCCTTTCCTATTTGTTTCATAATTGTCTTACTCCACCTTCACGTCACATCACCTACTTTGAACTAGGCCTTCTTTGCTCACCTACGGTTTCTTGCCCAGCATGATTTGATACGAACTTAACCAGACAGATTTTCAACACCCTTGGTTATCAAGCAAGCCAAACCCCCCTCCCCCCCCCCCCCCCCCCACCACCTCCCAGTTGTGTATTCATTCTTATATGGGATACAGCAGGCTAGTAAGCTTTTAGTTCTATTGCTCCCCTTTTGTCTGACTGATGGGGTGTTTGTAATGTGAGTGGTCATGTGACCTGGCCTCTCAGGGCAGCCACTGTGACGTCATAAGGGGACTGCTGAGGCTGGTGTGGGTTGGTTCTCATAAGAAGCCAGGGAGAGTAGGTGTGAGGAGCTCGAGGAAGGAGGATGACTCAGCTGACCGGTCTGTCAGGAGCCCCTGTAGAGGCTTTCACACAAAAGTGAATCTCCGCCCTGGGCGCTCATAGGGTTAACCTGAGAGGGGCTGTATGCTCCAGGGGTCATGCCCCATCCATATAAGCCAACTCCTCAGGTTAGTAAATCACCAGTGGTGAAAGTGGGCCCCTGGTCACCTTGGCGTCTAGGTGGGCCCCTGGTCACCTTGGCGTCTAGGTGGGCCTCCTATCACTTTGGCGCCTTGGCGTTTAGGTGGGCCCCCAGGATCTCAATAGGTGAAACTGTTTTAAGAGCGGTCTTTGCTGATGGAGGTTAGCTGAATGATGAGTCTGTGGTCACTGAGTGTCCCCAGCAGAGAGGACTGAGTTACCCAACACCATTATGGTTTGAGGATGTAAGGTTTTCTGACCCAGAGGAGGGCGGTGATGGAGAGTACCTAGAAGCTACGAGCGTGAGACTGGTCTACCATCCTCTGCAAGCTGCATGGCACAAGAGGTGCATGGAACAGGTAAGGATTCAAAAGCTGGTGGGGTCCTATGCTCCACTCACTGTGTCTGATGTGCGTTAATGTCAAGAACACACTTGTTCTTAGAAGGGCTTAAGAGATACAAAGGACTTTAACCCTATGGGGCCTAAGTACAATTCTTATCTCGCTGGGATTCAGGGATGAACAAAGGTTCTGTTACTTTAGTGTGGCTCTCCCGGGTCCTCTGCATCAACCGGACTCTAAGGAGGGATACCTTCTGTACCAGTACCAAGGGGTTAATGATGATCACGCTCCCAGAATACCATTAAGACAGAAGTTGTTCTGGTAAGTTCCCATGCGGTTAGTAAACCCCCACAATACTCAACTTGGAGGCCGATGACTGCAGATCCACTGCCATTGAGAAGCTGCCACGGGTGTGTGGAAGCACAAAGCACTTCAAGGCAGTGGAGCTCACCATCGCTGGAGGGCAGGTCAAGAATGCGCCTCGCCACCAAGGTCCGCCATGTCTAAAGAAGGAACACTCAACATGGGCAAGGCATGTGCTACCTGCAGGTGAGAACACGTTGTAGCTGCCAGTGAGGTTCCACTTCCGAGTGTGTAGTATGCCGAGATGGATGGTAAATAAACTGAATCTTATACAAACGAATGGAAGGAGATTGTTCCGTGTGTCAATGCACTATATGACGAGTTACCGGATTTTGTTGAAGTGTAGCGCCTCCTACTCGTATGTACAGAGGACGTGGAGGCACTTTAAAATCAAGGTGAATGACCTTACTAACTAAACGTGTGCTTCTACCCAAATGAAGGGCTAGGTGGGGTTCGGTCATGCTGGCACTTAGAGGGCAAGAACTCTGAGGGACTCGGGTGGCTGATCCCTGCCTTGACGGGAAAGTGAACACCCCTCTGCGGTTTGCTTTATATAGCGCCAACATTAGAGTACGGACGAAGTGGGCATTCTGTCGAATCTCACGTGGTAATTCTGGGGCTGGAAACGGGGTGTTACACATAGTGTTACTACATAGTATGTACATAAAGACCGAGCATGTCTCGGGTCTGTTTTTAAGGTGTACGTTACACATTAAAAATGCAAATCAACATCTGCGCTGTTGGCTTGTTAGATCGCTGCATTTCGAGGACTGCATTTTTTTCTCCTATTCGCTTTTGACCCGCTGTGGGTGTCTTTGTCCTGTTTCTGAATGCGGCTGTGCAGCGGGAGGGTTAGTTCTGGCTTGATACACTTCTTGAAATGCTTAGGACCGGAAATGAGTCCTCGGGCCGCTGAGTCAGCCTGGGGTTCGTGTGGAGTGATGAGCCGTGATGGAGCCGCGGCGTGTTGTCCTGATCAGCGGGGGTGCGGGGGCCCGCTCCTTGCTGCAGGCAAGAGAGCCCAGATGTGTTGAGAATGAAACCGAGTGTGCGAGGTGGGGCGGAATGAAAGTTTTGACATGTGTCTGGGCTCCTTTCCCGTTTCTTTAAAGATCTTTCCTTCCCCGTGCCCCTCCTTCTACTCAAATTGGTTTGCTTGCATTACTTACACTTGAGTTGTGTGTTTTCTTATCATAAAGCTATTCTTTTCGTACCTCTGGCAAATAGGTTCAAATATGGGGATTTTTATTTGGTTGGAGGAAACTGTCATTCGTGCCATTGTGCGTGCCAGATTTGTAGAGAAAGGTCACTACACCACAAGGCTTCTTTGCGCTTTATTACATATATATTTAATGCCTGGAGCAAGCCTGATGTGGATTGGGTTTCGCACTCTGAAATTCCTGAGTTTGTGATTGGCCTAACAAGAGGGCGGCAAGCATCCTGCTTCGTCGCTGGAGTCAAGCCTGCGGACTTTATCATTGTGCATCTGTATTTTTAATTTGTGCTGCTCGTATTTCAAAATTTCTCTCGAATAAACCAGGAAAGAAGGCAGCACACTACAGGTTGGTTTGAATTTCAGAGCGTGCACTGATAGACCAAAGTTCACCAGCACCTCATAATGTCTAATTAGGCAGATTTTAGCCCAAGGAAAGGAAACCTTCAAATATCTATGGAAATCAAAGAAAATGGTTTAATGGTCAATAAGACTAAAAGGGGCAATGATTGTTTTCTACATGGCACTGTACACAATTACAAACTAAATTCGACGCTTTGTTTAAAAGTAAAACCCCAGGAATTCAAATGAGTAACTACTTTTTAGTACACACAATGTGTGCAAATGATGCATGCAAACTGCAGTTGCCAGTTTCAACATATGCACTAAAATACCATGTTTCTAGTCCTGTGTCACACCAGTGTCGTCTTTGTTGGACTCACTTCACCCAAGTAGAATATCTTGATGAATGATTTGCACAACGAAAGCACAGGACTGAATAGATGGTGGTTTGAAATTGGAGGGAATTGTAACTCCAACAGTGGTGTATGATTGTTCTGGAGAGAGGGAAGTACTAGATCACAGGGCACACTCTGTTTATTTATACCCGAGGCCAAGGATGGAAAGGGTGTGTGGTCTACAATGTGTTACTCGAAGGTATTAATTATAGAAAAGGCGAGTAATTTAATGTGCATGCAAACTGAAAGTCTGCCATCACCTTGCAGGGACCAAGGATTGGATGGACATGAACATTCCACAGTCCACTACTTTACCCACCTCAAATCGGACTTCCTCCTCCTCCACAGAATAGCTAACTATTGGGTGGCCATGGTGCCTAAATCCTCCCAGCATCGAGTGCGTATGTGTGTGTGAGACAGAATCTGATGGTGCCACTTGCTGCCGGAAGGAGTACTCCTGCAGGCCTCAGTCAAGAATCCATGGGTCAACTGTCCACCAGCTCTGTCTTTCTGCAGAGGACGGTGGTCCCTCATTCACCGATTCCATGTCACGCATCTCTACCTATGAATAATCTTGTTTCCTTTTATCATTTGTTCATGTGCAACAGTTCTATATTTTGCGCTCTCAATACTCCATTTAATAATAATAATGTTTCTCTTGTAAAACAGAAATGTATTCATATTTTCTTACTAAAATCAGTTATTACTGACTTTAGCACTTGTCATTTTACTAAAAGCACAAAAGCATTGATCTCCCCACCAACACTCACAGAACAGTCACCCAAGCCCCCCTCAGCAGCAATCTGGACCACAGCAGCGCTCTGTATGCACTGGAATCCACGCTCAACTGACCAGAAGGCTCCAGACTATACAAACCTAAAATGCCAGGCTCACTTTTCTCCTCCCATTCCGCACTCACATCACCTCGAACCTCAAAGAGCTCTACTGGCCCCAAATCCACAAACTCGCTCTTCAAACTCCTCATGTACGCATACAAAGCCTTGCACAATGTTGGTTCCACCTACCTCAACAACTGGCTGAAGTTCACAAGCCTACCATACACCTCTGCTCAGCCGGACTCCTGATCTCACCCCCTTCTAACTCCCTCGACCCCTGTCCCTACATATGTAGAACCAAATGTGGTGGTCCTGCCTACTTCTGCTTCGCTCCTCGGAGCCTAGAACATCCTGTCCCTGCACATCAGAGCCAACGCCTCAGTTCTTGAATTCCACAAGAAACTGAAGACATGTCTCTTCACCTAGACCCAGGCCTGGCTTGGCCCATACAGCTATTCTGTGAGCACCAGGATACCCTCTCAGGAGAGTGCACTATATGTTTATAGATCGCATAGCATTGCTTGGTAATCCAGAGCACTGGTTTAGTTTTTAAAATAGAAGCATACATATAAAAATAAAGGCCAAAGGAAATAAGGTTCTGTCTGGTTCAAACTGCAGTTTTTGAAATCCTTACTTCATCCACTTGACTAGACTGTGTGATGCTGGCAGATCATGTCACTGCTACGCACCACGTTTCAGATTAACTCATTGGATGAAGCGACTCCATTCACAGAGAATGCACTACGCAAAAAAGCCTTGTATGGTTCAAGGAACTATGAAGCTGCCGAATACAAATTGGTAATCTTGATTACTTTTACAGAGTACACCACATACTGAATTGTCTTTTGGCGAGCTCGTACAAACATCAGTTGTGGGTGTATTGATAGGGGGTCTGCCTTAAAGGTGTCTTGTCATATTAGAAATACCTTTAACAATGCCCAATAAGGTGCATAATGAGGTCTGTTTGGGACGGGCCTGTTTCACATGAGAACGGGGGGACCAGGAGAGAGTTGCATCTTATATATACTTATGTACACATCAAGCCTAAACAGTGATTTTTTTTCTTTCTGTTACAAAATTAAAAAAGGTTTGGAAGCCGCCGAAGTTTTGGGTGGGGAAGCTTGCAGACTGATTCCAGAAAGTGATGAGAACAATATTAAACTGTCTGACATGTTTCACATAGCCTCCAATATTTGTTGATGGAAACCTTTAATGCTACATGTTCCAGCCAAGGCTGAGGCTAGAGCTTCAGAAAGGGAGTGTCTTGTTTTGGAAAATATTTGGTTTATGAACTTAAGACGAATTGGCCCAACTGCATAAAACAGCGAGTGGTCAGATCTGCAAATTTGAAGTCCGTGTCAAATGTTTATCCAGAAGTCTACTAATGTAGCAGTTTCCCAGTAATCGATAGCCATGTAAGCTGCTCTTGATTCTCTTAGGAGGCACACATTCTTCCTCAGTTTCATCTCGAGACTTATGCTGTGTGTGGGTGGCCCCATAGTGATGCGAGCTGTGTGAAATGTGAGTCGTTCTGGTGTGTCTCAAGCCTTGTGCTGTGTTATTTATGCCTTTAAGGTTATATTCGGTCTATTGCACAACGTCACTGTTGAGCTCTGAGCTCAGTTGTGGGTGAACCATGAATGTCCTCCTAAGAATGTTGAGTTGGCCATGAGTTAGCCATTTGTTCATTGAGATGGAGTATGACTGGGTAGGAAGCGTGTAGGCTGAACGTTTTGCCATTTGCTTACGTATCTGAGGTTGAGGCCAAGCTTGTTGCCTAGTGGTTTGAATCCATGGCATAGCCAGTTGAATTTGATGGAGCCTACATGACCGACTAGACAGATCCACACAGGAGCGATATGCTATGTGAAATGGTCAATCTAATGGGCTTCTGTAGTAAACTTTGGAATCTAGGCTAGTGAGAGCAACCCAATCTTCGACTAAATGACACATCTTTGATGTTTTAGATGTATTTGAGGTGTTCTCATAAAGTTATTAATCCTAACTGGTCTTGATTATAAAGTTTTAATTGAATGTCCTTATACACCTGTGGAGCTGAGGGTAACCAAGGGTTAGAGCAAATTACCTGTGTTTACTCTATAGTACAAAAAATAGCAGTGCAACATCTCTGTTAATTATTTCCTGTAAATAACCCCCAGCCTTATGAATATGATAGGGCTCTAATAAGCGGTCTTGGTTTCCATACTTCTTTGGCCCTGAGACCAATCTGACTTTACATGCGGCTTTGCGTATAGTCGAGGGCTGCATCATCTTAGGCTCATTCAACAGTATGTTGCTGCACATGTTCTTTGAGTACCAGGAATGTGAGCTTGTGGAATATATGAGATGGAAGATGAACGTTTGGTTGGCAGGAGACGTGAGTGTTTGTTAACTTTTTCAAACGGCTGTTCTTCCAGTTCTTTGTCTCTGCAGTCTCTATTTTCTTTAACCATAATTCTTCTCAGATATGGAACACCAGGAGTGGAGTTCACAGGTTTGCACAAGGAAACTGCAACAGTCACACAGATGCACTTCTTACCTGGACAGGTAGGCCACCCCCTGTTTTTCCCACCAATTATTCTGTCTCCTCCTTTTTTCTGTGTTGTCTGATGTGTTAACAGGTTTTTTTTGTTTCTTTACTTTATTTTCATTTATTTATTTTGAGACCTTGTTTGGAACGTGTGATTTCACACACTCTATTCTTGCACTTTGAACAGTCTTTTGAATTTGGCTTATTCTGGTTTTGATCTGAAGTCCAGTGGTCACCTGGGAAACTGGATGGCTATTGACTTGACCAGTCTAAACAATTCAGATGCTAAAGACAGTCTAGTGTATCTTCCATCTGGGTTTGCTCAATGTTAGCTCATGCGATTAAGTGGCATTATCTTTGGTTCAGCCTGCATAGACTTTCTGCATTTAACGATTTGGTATCCTCTCTACTGGTTTGAGAAGTGCTGCACTTTCAGGTGTACAGCAGAAGCCTGTCCCAAGCAGGTAATCTATAGGCTATGTATAATATAAATTTGTTTTTTCCCCCATTTTTTTGGGGGGGGGGGCTAGTGGGGGACATGGAACGGAGGCAGAAACGTGTTAATGTTCTATTCTGGTGATTACTGTTGATTCGGTCATTAAATGGGTACCAACTTTCATAACCTTCTCATACTCTTATTGCTTTTATCTGTTTCAGGGGCAGCTTCTTTCCTTGCTGGATGATAACACTTTGCACCTATGGGAAATTTACCACCAAGATGGCATCTCCCATCTGCGGGAAACACACAGCTTCGTCCTTCCGGGAAGACCAGGGTTCGACACCACTAAGTACTTCCCACCTCTTCTCCTTTCTATTGTGTGCTTACATGGAGACTGGGCTATGGTGTTGGGATGGAGGGCAATGGAGGTTAGCGATTGAGACTTACTTAAGTATTCAATCCGCGGAGAGGAATGTAAGCTGATAGGCAAGTGTTGAAATCTAAATCCACCCAATGTGATTGGGGTGCCATAATGGAGAAGTTTGTCATTCTGACTCGGTTTGCTAGCAAACCGCGCTCCATTCCAGCTTAGACTCATGCAGGGATGGGAGATGAAAGCAGACCCAAAAAGATAGTCTGAGATCTGCAAGATTTTTACCCATAGAAGTGTATGTTGGGATACACCAGTACCATGATCCTTCAACTACATATTTTGCCATTGTTTTATCACGTGTGGTGTGTGTGGTTTATGGGACAAATGGTTAAAGACTGGTTTAAATAGAAGAGGTGTTTTTGACATTTTCAAAGATTTTTTTTCCCTCCAACTTCATGAACTTCACAAAATGAAAACTTTTAAAGTAAAATCCAAGTGATTACTTTCTCACTGCAAACATTTGTCAATTTTGCAGCTACTATGGTTGTACGATATCTGCATATTTTCCTTTTACGTAATTTGTGTGAAATTATGGGTATATTATGTAAAAAACAAACCTGGCATTCGGGGCTATATTATTGCATTCAATGTATCCTCTCTGCCTTTTTTTGATGCAAAGACACATTTTTCGTTTAAAAATAGAAAAAATACAGGCCCTGCTTTTGTGTCTGGTTGTTCATGTTGTACCTACGCTATAATTTTGCCACAAATGACTATGTAATTATGCTACATGGTGGAATTTTGCATTATGTCAAATTCACAAAATTACGCTGGTGTAATTTTTATTTCGCCCGGAACTACTTGCTTCACCCATCGACACATCCATCTGTTCTAGGGGGCATTTGTTGTCAATTTTACTTATGGATGGCATTGTTGGGTTTCTGTTTCTCTCATACTTTCTGTAACTAGTCTGCTCTGATAATTCTCATTAGTCCTGTGACCAATTACAGGGCACAAACCAGGCCGCTTTTGGGAGAATACTTTTCGAAGACTCGTCCGTGTGGTCTGCTGTAGCACGTGTATTTGTTAGGGCAACTACGTGACGAATGGGGGTAGAGCGAAATTGAGCCACAGATGGTGAAGTATTGTATTACAATAATGGGAAATGTTTAAGTGGAAGAAACTGGGCAGATGATGAAGGATCTGTGTTGGGTAAATATTTGGATTTAAAAGATGAAATAGAAATTGTTTCATGAGGCATGTGGTACAAATATATTTAATGGAGCAGAAAAAGCCAAATGTTTAGTGTATTAAAGGGTTGACACAGAGAAAAATATCTCCCTGATAGTTCTGAATAAACTCCATCTGACTTCTGAGCCTGGGCTGCCAGGTTCTTCATGCAAGTCGACCTCATAAGACTAATGGATTCCCTTTGAGCTGGAGTCAGAAGGTACTCTCAGTGACTATGCCCTAAATTTGAATCTGGTTAGTACACTTGGTGAAGCAGCCTTGTAGGT
The DNA here is from genome assembly GCF_964261635.1 of Lissotriton helveticus. Classification (NCBI taxonomy): domain Eukaryota; kingdom Metazoa; phylum Chordata; class Amphibia; order Caudata; family Salamandridae; genus Lissotriton; species Lissotriton helveticus. Next base: position 227,995,578 of record NC_136071.1, on the reverse strand, counting down.
GGGTGACTGACCAATCTGGGAGACTGGACTTGCATTAGGCAGAGGTTGGGCTCTTATGGAGTCCCAACACACTCTACCTGTGCTGCAGTAGTTCCGTTCTATCTGAACAATTTTGTGAGACACGAAAGCTTTTAGGTCAACGCAAGTGTTGCCTCTACCTGTAAACCCAAGAACCAGGTAAAATGCAAGCTCGCTGAATTCCAAGTAACTGCTCTTAAGCTTTGATGGAATGCCTCTGTTAAACAGTCCGTGGTTACTCTTGGAGAATGGTGTGGGGTTAATGACTAGTTCAGGCAGCACAAGTATTACTTACAATTAATATAATATGTAGGCGGTGTTACTTGTTTTGAAAGGACAGAAGTCTTTTATTATTATCTCTTAGTTATTTTAAGATACTTTACGAAATTTAGTGCTTGGCGTAAGCAGTTTGCGTACTACACCTTTTCTTTACAGTTTGGGGCTACTTCCAATGAAGATTAGGATTACTGTGTCACTAGTATTTAAGATTTAGCCATGACCAACCAGTATCTGTGCATGGATTGAGTGTGTCTGCCTCACTCTTTTAGCAGTTTCTTGGATTGTTCACTATCTGTTGCAAGTGTTAACGGTCTCTGCGTGGGTGCTTGGGGGAAGGGGCTTGGCCTACTGTAGTCCTGCAGCAGTAAACACAAAGCTGGCCATGAAGGGTCGACCTTTAAGGTGGTCCAGTCCCTGGATCGGCGGCTTTGGATAAGTTGCAGATGGTCACAGCAGTAACAGACTGATGCTTGCTGGCCTTACTCCTGCAACAAGTGTGGGATTGTACTGTTTGCACACAAGGTGCAGTAGCTCACAAGAGTGACGCGTCACCACATGAGGTGGGGTGTTGGGTTGCAGTCACAGTTCAGTCTCTCATTGTCTACCAGTTTGTGGTGGAAATGTGCCGACATTGGTCTTGTGCCTGAAGTGTTGCTTCATTGGGATGGTATAGTTGATCAGTTGTTTGGCATCAGTCTTTGTAATGGAGTTGCCTTGATTAATTCCAATTCATCAGCGCAAAGGACCTCTCCGCTGTACAGGCACACTGGATCTCGGACTCTAGTGAGCTCTGCAAGGCTGGTTTTGAACACAGTGTAGTCCGCATCTCTCTTCAGGGGCGACTCCTCCGCTGTGAACGAGGAACGTCGCCCCACTTCTGAAAGGCAGCAGACAAAGAAATTAATATGACAATACTATATTATTTTTCACTTCCCACCAACCGCACACAGCGGGGGGGGCGGCGAAGTGGTGGGTACTGAAGGTGCGCATGTCAGTTTGGCCAGCCTTCTTAGGGTGGCCAAACCAACATGTGCACTCTGCTATCACCAGGCCGTTCCTTGGAGATATCAGTAGTGCTCAGGGGCACAGGCTCCAAAGTCCCTGCTGGAGCGTAAAACCTGTCCGCTCCCCGCAATCCCAGTGCTTCTCTCACGCTGGGAGTAATAGCATGAGACCAGCGCTGGGATTGCGTGGGAGTGCGGGAGCCTGTGCTCATGGGGGTTGCAGTGCCAGGAGCAGTGTGGCACAGGACCAGAAGATCGGGCCTGGTGCAGTAAAAACTAAGGGTACTTTTCTTCATGTTTTTTTATTCTGCCCCCCCACCCACGTCAGATTAACAGCAGCCATCACTGTCTCTTAGCGTGGTGGACCAGTGGAGGCCTGTTCTTTCTTAGTTGTAGGTAAGTGGTCCTTGTTCCTTAAAAGTCGGACCACCAAGATTTTGGTCTCTGGTCCTCGTTACGTCAGTGTGCATTTCTTCTCAACTAAAAGATGCACACTGGACAGGTGATGAGATCCTCTTATACCCTGTACTGGGAAAGGTTGGCAAAAAACAACTGTTTTTCAGATTGAAAATTCCATCCAAACTTTGGGAAGAATGAATCACAGTGCACTTTGTTTCGATGCACCAAAGCTTTGTGCGATCTATTGTATGGTGAAACTGCATCCTTGTTCTTTGTGTTGAGAAATCGCAGGGGAGGAGCAGGCTCCCCATGACTTTCTGGAAGGGGCGTGCACCCCTGCATTGCTTCAAGGCCACTGTCCCTCTGCCTTCACTGCTAATTTGATTCTTGGTTGTCAGTCGCTCACTCCAGCACGCCGAGCAGCCATCGCTCCAACCATTTTATTGTGCTGGTACACATATATATGGATGTTATGGCTTCCTTTTTAATTTTCCTTCACACCCTAACGTAGGAATCTTGCTGTGTGCCATATTTTAAGGGGAAAAAATTCCCCACGTGTGTTCTTGAAAAGCACACTGGGGTGACGTAAACCCCTCGGAGCCCTGGGCCTCGGTGGCAACTGGGCACGATCGACAGCCACTCTCCAGTCTTTACAGAAGATTGCTCGTTACTTTTCAAGGCTGCCGCTCCACATGCAGGTGAATAGACAGTTTGGACCAACTTGGCTAAAGTGGCGTTTCTCTGAGCTAGAATGACTTTGTCTCACACTGGGTACTTGTTACTGGCTTTATTCATGGCACATAGTACTTTTCCCTCCCACGTGCCTTCTAATGTTCTTTTTCATGAGACTTTTTGTCCTTCCAAACATTTGGTTCGAATAAATGTGAGGATGCCGCTGCCGCGCTTCCTCCAGTGTTTTCGTTCGTGATCGACCCATTCCCAGCACCACCCGCCCTTCCCCTCCGGTTCTTTTCGTTTCCTTCATCGCTTGAATATGTAGGTCTTGTGTGGAAAGGCCTGGATGGCTGCCAGTTGCCATGGCGATAGCCTTTGATGTCCCGCGATTCGTTGCCATCGGTGTTTCGAACTGGCGGGAACGCGGGACGCTTTCAGGGTCTCCTCAGCGATGAAAGGTCACGCCGCGGGCAGGTGTTCCCGTGCGTGGCCACGTTGCGTCTGTGCTGCCACGTTCACGGAGTTGGAGCGGCGTCACGTCGTTCCCTCGCACAGTCTGCAGCTCGAGGCCCAGCTGTGCCTGGCTTCTGACATCGGAATTGATTTATCGTCTGGTGTGCCGTCGGACCTCTGTGTGCAGAATCTGAAAGTCCGCTTTGTGCTGATTAAATGGTCGCTTGTTTGACAAAGCAGATGTCTTGGAGCGACCGGGACCCTGGCATGTGATCTCGAAGGGCCTTGGTCTTGCCAATGCTTGTTTGAGTTTTTCATCAGTGTTTACCGCTTGAGTAGTCTTTACTTCACCTGGATGCGTTTTTTTCTCCCCAATGCATTCTTTGTTTAAATCTCCGTGTCCTTTAGTCTTGTTTTGAGTTATGTCTTGTTAGTTAGTTGGTGCACCCACTCTCTCCCATACGTGACGTCACTCGTCTCGAACCATTGTGTATAGGCAGAAAGGATATCCTAAGGAAGCGGGCCTCAACAGCCTTGCGAAAAACAATAGGTCTGTGGGTGAACGAAATCTGACTTTTCTAGTCTATCAAGCAGCAAGAAGGCATGCCAAAAATCAAAGTGTTAGACTTTGTGACACAACAGCTCTGGTAAGTCTCAGTTCTTTTCCTGAAAGGCCAATTCCCCGTAAATGAGCACCCTCAGGGGCCTGGAGGTGTTGGAGCCACTGGCCTGCAGTGTCCCTCCCGTTCAGCTGACTTGATGCCAACGTGTGACCCTGTTCGCATTCCCACCATAATGATGTGTATGAAACCAGCCAGACTACTTGGACTGCTTCACAGCACTAAAATATGAATGGGGAAAATAAGGTTCTGATAACCATGGGGTTGAGGCATATTTTTTTGGGCCATTCCAACAACGATTTTATACTGTTAAATGCCTGTTGAGAAGTTCTGTTTCCTGGAGTTTGTTGAGCGTAAGGTGACCAAGGATTCATACGGACTGAAAGTTTGCGCTGTTCAAAGTTTGACTCCACGGACTCATCCCCCACCCCCCACACACGCACACCTTCAGTAAGCAGGATCTTTCACTGTCTCTTAAAATAACATTTTTGGATCGAATGAGCAAAGAGGAGTGCAGGTGCCATCTGCTTCAGTAAGCACGTGGCCTACACTGGCAGACTGAATAGAACTTAAATCAGTTATACAGTACAAGATAATAAAAAAAAAAATCCGATTTGATCCTAAATCGAACCCGAAGCAGCTGTCTTGGGCTAGCTTAATATGATGCTGTTTCCATAAATGCGGGCAAGTTCTTGATCAATTTTATTTTGGAAGGTCAGTCTTATCCTCAGTTGGTTTGAGGAGTGTGAGGATTTTCCAGAGGACAGATCAGGAAATTAGTTATCCTGACCACTTTGTTGATTTGGAAGATGATGATAAGATGGAAGTCTAAAACAATTACAAAAGTTTCATTGATACCTGCTTAAAGGAGCTGAGATGGAATTCCTGGTTGGAAGCAGACTTGAAACATTGCCTTCTACGATTAGGGCTTAGGTGTTTCATCAGTTCAAACAAATCATTTTCCAGTATCCAGAAGTAGACTTTATCTAAGCACTTTACAATTCTAGAATGCTTCCTTATTGGTATACTCCATGTATATCTGGAATTTCACCTGATGGTGGGTTACTACTTTAGTTAAGGGATGCAAATATATATTGAAGAGAAGCGGCGATGAGGGAGGGTCCCCTGGAAAAATTCAGCATAGCACTGTATAGGAAGAGGAGTCCGACGATACAGAGCATACTTCATTCTGGTTGTAAATAAATGAGTGAACTCATTCTTTTGCGGGCCCTGCCTTTAAAGTGACTTTATTGGGACAGATTTACAGAACAAGGAGTACATAGGACGTGGGCTCTGGTGGAAGAGGGTGCAGTTAGGCTACCACGTAGTTGAGTGAAGATAGGAAGGAAAGGGTAAAGACGGATTTTGGGGGGCTCCAGTGGCACTCAAGTTAGTGCAGTCAATTACAGAGACCTGTTTTCATCCGGTCTTTGGTGCCCTCTGGGCAATTGTTCCCAAACTATCTGCATCAGTTGACCAAATGGGCCATATCAAGTTTTCACTCAGGACTCCAATATAATTTTTGCCGTACAAATTTTATTTAAATGTGGATGTCCTGTGCCACTCCACTCATTGCCCCGCCACTCCACTCAGTGCCCCGCCACTCCACTCATAATTGTATTTATATAGCGCTTACTACACCTGACTAGGCATTGAAGAGCTTGGCTTCATGTCACTCCACTCCTCTCGGTGCCATTCAACTCCGTGCCACTCCACGCCGCACAATGTCACTTCACTGTACTCAATCTCACTTCACTCAATTATAATTATATTTATATAGCGCTCACTACATCTGACAAGGCGTTTAAGAGCTTTGCTGCATGCTACAACACTTCTGTCAATCCCACTCAACTCAGTGCCACTCCACACCAGTGCTTAAATGCCTATTCTAGGTGCCGAGCACAATAAGAATGGTTTGGGCAGCAGGTATTAGTCTTTTTTTTTAATGTATATTGAATTAATAAATAACTGTTGTGCTCAATTCTGCATTAAACAGCGCCACCATGTGCCGGTGTTGATAACTAAGTGCTGGTGCCAAGCACCTGAACACACCGGCTCAAATTAAGCACTGCTGCACACCATACGATGCCTCTTCACTCCACACAATGCCATCCCACTCCAACAAAGCTAGTACTTCTCAAATGCTTGTTTGGTTTGGCTGGAGAGTATGCAGCCCTGTTAGGGCAGAGCCTACACATGGACGGGGCTGTTAATAGTGTTTACATGCTCCATAAATGTATGCCTTTGCCAGTTACATAGTTCTCGGGCCAACCTGTTGCAAAACAAATTTGCGCTTGAGATTTATTGTGTATAAATTAAGAAATCTGCAAGGCAGCACATGCAGGTTTGCTGCACAGAATTCCAAACATGTCCTACAGGAGGAAATTGCAGACTCCAGGTAAGACAGGAGTTAGGCAATTAAAATGCCAATGGAAGTATCAATCCTTGACGTGGAAATCCCCCGGTTCCAAATAGTACAAGCGCAGGCTTCACTTTTTTCTTCCGCACACCCCAGGCTGCCTACCCTCCTCCTATATACACCCTCAATAGCAGATAGTATAAGACATAACAAATACAGCAAATAGGGTGATAACAAGAGGATGTGAAAGGCAATGATGACCTAGCTGACCCTAGCCTTCGTGCAAAATGTGGAACTTATAAAGCCTGTTTTTAAAAATAAAAGTCCTTGCATGTTTTCCACAGTGAGTCAGATGCGTTCAGCTTATGACTGGTTTGTATTTCCCATACCTTCAGGACTTCTTGAATCTTCCAGCCAATCCTTGATTTTTCAGGCTTATTTGTCGATTTATGTTTTTTGGGTGGCTATTATGATTACTTTGATCAGTGGCGGCTTTAGTAATAAAGGCTTCAACATCCGGGCATTTGCAACTTCTTTAAATGGATTGAGGTGCAGTATTCTATTTCAACACGGACACTTCAATTCAGAAATACTATCACATAAATCTTTCCAGCAAATATCCATGGAGGTGATTCATTTATTAAAGATCTGAGGTTAGTAACTTTTAGAAGATTGGGGCCGAGATCTCATTACATTGCAGAAATAAGGGCGTAGGGCAAACTCGTGGGTTGCAGTGCTTTCCAGTGCAACTTCTAGCATGCCCTATTACTGAGTGATTTATGTATTCGTTTGATTATGACAACGGAAACTGGTTATATTGCCCAATCTTCTGTCTCCCCAGTTTTAAGCCATTATTTGCCCATGATCTCATAATCTATGAATAAGACACCGAGAGACCGACACAGACGGAGAGAGAGATGGAGAGAGAGAGAGAGACAAACAGAAAGAGACAGACGGAGAGAGAGAGAGACAAACCGAGAGAGAGACAGAGACGTTCTGTAGCTGCTGTTCAAAGGAAATACACCAACCCTTAAAACACCTTTCAGCAGCCACGAACGTGACTTTTCGGATTTGGAGGGACACTCGCAAAGCCTTCGGTTCGAAAGGACATTGGACAAAAGAAACCTGTTACAGCACACTACCCAGTTGTTCCAGGTATTGTATTAGAGGACTTCAAATCCAGGGATGTCGTAGACCTCTCAAAGTTGGTGGATGTCCTGTTGGATTTCATAATGAAATCCTTTCTTGAGCTGCAGGTGGAATATGACTTAAATCGTTCACAATTCTTCAGATAACCTGCAACTATAACATGCTCTGACTCAGCATACCAAAAGGCTCACCGACATACTGGAAAATAATCTCTTAGAGGCCAAAATACTCATGGAGGAACTAATTAAACAACCATAAAATCTCACTGGTATATCAGTCGCTGGTTGTCAACACAACAGACTGATATGACCAGCTGCGAGAAGCCTGGGTGGGTGACTTAGGGAAATTTACTGACTGATTGGAGGGAGACCTGCGCCTCCCCCCCGTGAGACAGCAATTGCCTAGTATTTCCACCTAATACTGTGGAAGTACCTACACAGAGTTGACTACACTCTGGAGAGAGATGATTGAAAATGGGGGCGGTGCCACACAGACTTGCCTGCGTTGCCTGTCGGAAAGGGGAGTGACTCTCCGTACTACCGGGGCATGTGTGAGACTGGCTCCTTTTTGGCAGGGGATGTTTGCTTGTATGGAAAGAGTGGTGGGTTGGGTCCAGCTTCAGGACCCTAAGTTAGTCCTCCTTCACACCACACACGAGATGAACGCCAACAGATATCACACGGCCCTGTGGCTGGGTCTGGTGATAGCGAAGAGGAATATTTACAGGGCCTTGAAAGATAGTGACCCTCCATCCATAGAATGGTGGAAACAGTGGCTGGACCGTTTCATTAGCTGGGAAATTTCCATATACAAAGCCAATGGTTACCCTCCTAAACACTATACAATTGGGCTACTTGGTGCCAACACAGGCGCATAGTTCTGCAAAGAATCAAATCCTTTCCATTCCCTAAAGGATCAACTTCGGTCTTACGAAGGCCGTGGCAGAAGTGGGGGCCACAGGAACAGGAAGGCAAAACAATGGGATAAATAGTCAACCACTGGCTGGACTTGGGGAGGGCTGGATTTTATACTCCTTTCTATGCCCGTTTCCACTGCCTTGAATTGTCATACCACCTGCTCAGCTAGTCAATCCTCTGTTATACATGATCATTTACGTATATATCTGGTGTATCAGCTGTGTAAAAACGCACTAACATGTCACCAAAAAACAAAAACAAATTCTGCATCAAATTTTTCCAACCTACTGTTTAATAACCAAAATTGTCTCTGGTGCAATAAGGGAACTGTTCCTCAACACAAATTATTTTTAATTGTCAATATTTTCAAGGAATGCCTCGTCTTGGCCTTTCGTTAAAGGGTCAAGGAAGGCCTGCCTGAAATTCACCATCTGTGCATAACCTGTGCAACGATACCCAAGAAACCATGTAGCTCCTATGACATATAAAAACAAAAGCTACTAATTTTAGGCCTTGCACTTGGTTCTTTCAACAACTTCTTTTCTCAGCTTGCCCCAGTAATTTCTATGCTTTCTGCGTCCTGTATCCCCGGTCAGCTCTGCAATGCTCATTTATATGCTTGTCTTCAGACAATCTCATTCTAAAGCCTAACACTTTTTTTGGGGCATCTCCTAATCCGCAGATAATATAATTACAACTAAAATCGAGCAGCAGCATTTATCGTGTTGTCCTTCATGATGCCATCAAACATCTCCCTCATGCCACACAAAAACATTTCAGACCTCACGGACCTACTCAGAACATCAAACAAAGCATCTGAAACACCGTGCATTGCACCAGCATTCACTCAACCCTGTACAGTGATTACACTTGACCTGTGACTGTCCCTGCTGCAGACTCAAGATGCTAGTACTCCATGGCTCAGTTAGTCAGCGAGCCTGCTGCAGAGTTTTCTGTGTAATGAGTTAGTTACACAGAATCAAACCCAAGCTACACTAAATTAGCCTTCCTTTCGATGGAACAGAAAGGCATTTTCCCTGGAAGTCGCAAGACTCCATTGGAAGGGTTGGGATATTCTACTTGGACAACACATGAATGTCTCAGAAGACCTACAGTATGTTTTAATGGGAGCAAACTGCACTTAATGCTATTCGTATAGTGATGAACACTGTTATGACATAGCTAAGAATCCCTGTTTTCCGTTTTTACTTTATTTTTTGCAGATAATGACAGACAGAGTACATTTCTTTTCTTGTCTGTATTTATTTTTAAATGTGGATAAAAGGGGGAATTGGTTTGCTTTTTGAGTAATTTTAAATACTGACTGCCAGGCCAAAAGCTGTGTTGATAGGGAAGGGGGGTAAAAAAAGAGAGGACTTTTAGAAAAGAGGTATCTGAAAGAGACACGTTAGTGATAGATTCCTTACCTTAGAATATCCCCAGGCGCCAGACTGGATCCGGAAAGTTTTGCTTAGCAGTACCCCTGCGTGTCAGTAGGTGGCGTCGTGCAGCTGCATGTCTGTTGCTGGTGTCGTATGCGCCGAGATGATGTCACGGAGACTACTTAGGCGCCACCCATGCGCGCTGACGTCGGCTCTTTCTTTTTCCACGCTGAAAGCGCAGATCCGGATTGAGCACGTACCTCAGTCATTTTTGGACTACTTTTTGAGACTTTTTGTCTCCTTCTCTTGTCTCCTGGTGCACGTAGAGATGCCTGGCTTGATGTCTTGTGGGTCGTGCCGCCGTAACATGTCGGTGGCGGACCCCTACGATGTGTGCCTCTACTGCCTGGAGACTGACCATGACTCCCAAGAATGTCAAGCCATGGCCCCGAAGGCCTTGCGGGAGAGGCGCAAAAGTTGCTGGAGGTCCGACACTCCTCTCACCGCCGCTTCGGGTCTAGAGGCCGTTCGCAAGACCGCTCGCGGGACCGGAGCCGTCGCTCCTCGGGCTCGAAGTCTTCCCCTTCAGATTCCGGTAAGCGACGCCATAAAAAGAAGTCGAAGAAGCGTGTTCGCTCTCCTCCGTCCCCCTGTCGCTCCTCGGAGGTGGACGAGGGGGACAGGGGCTCCGCCCCTGCGGCTCCTCCGGAGCCTGGGAGTCCTGCTGTCTACCCGCCATACCCGGGTCCGTTGGCAACTCCCGAACAGATGCAAGAGTTTCTTGCTGCCATGGACCGCCTTTTTAGGCCTCTGGCTCCCGCCGGCGCGCCTGTGGGCCCTGCGGTCCCGTGTCCAGTTCCTGTTGGCCCGGTGGCACCGGCGCCACAGGATCCAGCGCCGTCGGCTCCGGCACCACAAGGTGCAGTGCTGCTGGTTCCGGCCCGGGGCCACCCTTGCCTCCAGCCCCGCCCCTGGTTCCGCCACAGGCGCCACACTGGGGGCCGTTTATCCCACCCCTGCCCCGGTTCTCGGACCATTTAGTTCCGACCTGGGATCCGCATTGGGATATAGCTCGGCCCCAGCCGGCACAGTTTTCGGCGCTGTTCCTGACGCTGCTTGCCCCCTTTGCTCCGGCCCTGCCGGCGTCCTATACTCCGGAGCCGGACGAGGACTGGGACGGCTTCGAGGACCACTTTGCACGGCAGTGTGACTCAAGCAGGATTGGGTAGACGACTTTCAAGATGCGGGCAAACTTGATGTGTCTTCAGACCCGGGGTTTGCCTGTCGTCCTTCTACTATGGAGGAGTGTGCTTCCTACACTGTGGTGCTGCGTCGGGCTGCGGAGGCTTTCCATCTCGACCTCCCTACGGTGGCCTTTAAGACCAACTTCCTTACGGAGGTGCTCCAGACGGCGTCTACGTCGTCTGAGCCTCTGCTCCCTTTCAATGAGGCCCTCACCGAAGTCCTCTTGGGCACTTGGTTGCGGCCGGCCTCGGGAGCACCGTGGATAAAAACATCGCTAGGCGTCATCGCCCAGCGATCCTGCCTTCTTGACCACTCACCCCACGCCTGAGAGCCTGGTCATTCAGGCCTCAACATCGCTGAGTGCCTTTCCCACGGCTCCGCAGGATAAGGACTCTAAGAGGCTAGACCAATTTGGCAAGAGGTTGTTCTTCCCTGCCAGCCTGGGTTGCGGTCGGTTAACACCGCCTGCTTATTGGGCCGTTACTCCCACGTGGTGTGGGATTCGGTAGCCGAGGTCTTGCCTCAGTGTTCTGAGGAGGTCCAGGCTGTCCTTTCCCAAGCGATTGCGGAAGGCACGGATGCAGCGAAGTTTGCCATCAGGTGTGGTCTGGACACCGCTGATTCGTTGGGCAGGGCAATTTCCACGACTGTGGCGTTGCGGCACCATGCCTGGTTGCGGTCTACCGGGTTCTCACCCGATGTCCAGGGCTCGCTCATGGACATGCCCTTTGATTGCTCCTGCCTCTTTGACGACAAGGTTGACAATGCCCTGGAGCGCTTTAAAGACTCGCGGGCCACGGGCAGGTCTTTGGGTCTTTCCACAAAGAACCCTGCCACGCCTGGGTTTCGTTCCTTTCGTGGCCAGGGCAAAGGCACCCAAGCACGCTCCTCCACAAAGCCTGTGCAGAACCAACCTCCGTGCGGCCACGGATGTGGATTCCTCAGGGGCGGGTCTGGTAACCAGCAAGTGGGTCAGTCCACCTCCACCTGCTCTGCTTCCGCCTCTAAGCCTTCCTAATCCAAGCTTCAGGGAGCACCCCACACCGGTCGGGGTCAGGGTCCGTCACCACCTCCACCACTGGCATGAAATTACATCTGACAAGTGGATGCTGCAGATAATCTGCCACGGTTACTCGCTCCCCTTTCTGTCCTCCCCTCCAGCCATGCCACCTCGGTAACACCGACTGTCGGGAGGGGGTCATTTGGCTCTTCTCCGTCAGGAAGTCACGGCCCTCCTGGCCAAGGAGGCCATCGAGTGTGTTCCTGGTCAGGAAGTCGGGGGTGTCAGTCTTCCCCTACCTCGACAACTAGCTGTTTAAAGCGGCTCCCTCCAGGCAGTCGTCACCCACCTCCAGACTACGGCCGACCTGCATATGCTGGGGTCTCCATTAATGTGCCGAAGTCGCACCTGAGTCCCTCTCAGAAGCTCCCTTTCATCGGAGCATTAATGGATTTGACGCTGTTTCGGGTTTATCCTCCCGAGCAACGAGTCTGGGATATTCAGGCTATGATTCCGCACTTTCAGCCTCTATCCCAGGTTTCAGTCAGAATGACCCTCCGGCTTCTGGGCCTGATGGCCTCCTGCATCCTGCTGGTGACACATGCAAGGTGGCATATGCGGGTTCTGCAGTGGGACCTGAAGTTCCAGTGGGCACAGCATCAGGGCAACCTGTGCGATTACGTTCAGATCTCGGAGGGCGCTGCATGACAGTTGCAGTGGTGGCTCACAAATCGCGATTTGGTCAGTGGCAGATCCCTCTCCCTTCCCCAACTGGAGTGCACAGTGGTGACTCATGCGTCCCTTCTGGGATGGGGAGGCCACATGGGAGAGACGGAGATCAGAGGCCTCTGGTCTCCGGTGGAGTCCCGGCTCCATATCTACCTTTTTGGAGCTTCGGGCGATCCGACTTGCACTGAAGGCATTCCTTCCCTCTGTCTGGGGAAGTGTTGTGCAGGTGTTCACGGACAACAGCACCACCATGTGGTATTGCAACAAACCGGGGGGGTGGGGTTGTGGCCCCTATGTCAGGAGGCCCTGCGCCTCTGACCATGGCTGGAATATCAAGGCATTACTTTGGTGGTTCAACACCTGGCTGGTTCTCTGAACTCCAGGGCGGACGAACTCCGCCACCGTTGCATGGTGGATCACGAATGGCATCTGCACTCTGACTTGGTGCAAGGTCTCTCTCTGCAGTGGGGAGAGCCTTGGTTAGATCTATTCGCCACCGAAGAGAATGCACAATGTTGTCAGTTCTGCGCATTGGAATTTCCAAGGCGGCGCTCGCTCGGAGACGCTTTGCCTCTTTGGGAGGATCTTCTGTCGCAGCAGGGTACGGTCCTCCACCCGAACCTGGACAGCCTCCATCTCCATGCTTGGAGATTGAGCGGCGACAGTTGACACCTTTCGATCTTCCTCCCGAAGTCTGTGATGTCATTCTGGCAGCCAGGCGTCCCTCCACCAAAACGGTATACTCCTGCAGGTGGAACAGATATTTGGCATGGTGCACAGCAGAGGCTGTGGATCCCCTTTCTGCCCCTCTTTCTGAGGTTCTTCTGTTCCTTCTTTCTTTGGCCCAGCAGGGCTCTGCTCTGGGCACTATCAAAGTTATCTTTCGGCCATCTCTGCCTTTCTACGGCTTCCAGATCAGCCATCTCTTTTGAAGTCCCCGGATGTTGACCATTTTCTTAAAGGCATTACGCATGCGTTTCCACCCGTACCCTTCATAATGCCTCAGTGGGACTTAAATCTTGTCTTGTCTTTTTTGATGTGAACTCCCTTTGAGCCCCTTCATAACTGTCCCTTACATCTTCTCACTCTAAAGACAGCTTTCCTGGTTGCTATCACCTCTGCCAGAAGAGTGAGTGAGCTCCAGGCCCTTTCTTCCAAACCTCCTTTCCTTTCTGTTCATCCGGACAAGGTGATTTTAAGGACCAGTCCTTCTTTTCTGCCAAAGGTTGTCCCGCCCTTCCACATTGGGCAGACCATCACTTTGTCCACCTTCTTTCCGCCTCCGCATCTTTCAAGGAAAGAGGAGAGGCCCCACCGTCTGGACCCGAAACATGCGCTCGCATTCTATCTGCAGCGTACACAGCAGTTCTGGGTGGATGATCAGCTGTTTGTTGGCTAGGTGGGCGGGCTAAAAAGGTCGGGTGTGGGCCATCTCCCAGTGGGTCGTTCTGTGCATCCAAGCATGTTACTCCTTGGCCAAGAAGGAGCCTCCTGTGGGGCAGCGTGCCGATTCGACCAGGGCAACTGCAGCCACTACTGCCTTGGGACGCGGCGTTCACTTGCAGGACATTTGTCAGGCAGCTACGTGGGCCTCGCTGCACACGTTTGTCAAGCACTACTGCCTTGACAGTCCGGTCCAAAGAGACGGCTTTTTTGGCCGTTCTGTGCTCCGTGACTTTCTGATGTAATCTTGTTCGCAGACCCACCACCAGGGTTGGTATTGCTGGGGTATCTATTCTAAGGTAAGGAATCTATCACTAACGTGTCTCTTTCAGACGCACAAGTTACTACTTGTGTAATGATATATCTGTAAGAGACATTAGTTGGTGATAGATTCCTTACCGCCCCACCTATCATTCCCGTTCTGCAAACTGATTATTAGGGTTAAGGTCATCCCCTTTTAGGGCCCTAGTTTTAGGAACCAATGGTCAGTTTCTTGCATGGCTCTGCGTTTCAGCGCGGAAAGTCGTGTACAGAACGGACATCAGCGCGCATGGGTGGTGCCTAAGTAGTCTCCGTGACGTCATCTCGGCGCCTACGACACCAGCGACAGACGCGGAGCCGCACGACGCCACCTACTGACGCGCAGGGGTACTGCTAAGCAAAACTTTCCAGATCCAGTCTGGTGCCTGGGGATAGTCTAAGGTAAGGAATCTATCACGAACTAATGTCTCTTACAGATATATCGTTACACAAGTAGTAACTTGTGCTTTAACAGCAGTAGATATACACAAAGTTGATACTGGAATTTGCATATTTTTATATAAGTGCATTTATTTGTCACCTGTGGGTGTTCACAGCATTGAAACCTGGCAGGCATTCTAGCACAAGTGCATATTTACTGGTTAAGTAAATGTGGAAATAAACTAATTTCCGCTTTATTTTTCATAGAACCCCAAATGAATATGGATAAATACAGATGGAAATGTAAAAAAAAAAAATACCATAAAACCGGGAGGCCTAGACATAGTACATTCTCCATCTATTCATTGTCATGTAGGTCTCGTAAGGAGAACACTTAAACCGGAGGATGCCTAGAATAACAATCTGTTATGAGACAATTGGTTTTATTCCATTTGAAGATAGTTTGCTCAGCTTCAACATTATCAGTAGGACTTCTGTTAGTGCACCAACTGAAGAGCTGCTCAACAGTGCTAGTTATTGGCCCTCCTCGATCTTACAGGTCAGAGAGAGGCCACCAGTAATGCCATCAGCACATGAACTTTCCAAGGCAGCCGTCGTTGATTAGGGTTTAGGGTAGGGCAGCGTAGCATAACTTACCTTAGATACTTTTACCAAGAGTATATCTTTACCACGCATTCCTTTGTGTTGTAATCGCATGCGTGGTAAAGACATATTCGTGGTAAAAGTATGCGTTGTAATGGTGGGTCGTGGTGAATGCGCGCAGTAATACCTGCTTTGTAATGCCACGCGTGGTATTAGTACGCGTTGTAACATGTCCTATTCGTATACTTCACATAATTGACCTCTTGCCTGGCTGTACTAACACAGCACATCACACACCTATTGTATATTTAACAGAGTCAGTCCAGAGTCTTACTAGTCTTGTCACTGCCCTGATCGATGCAACTGTCAATTGCTTATGGGCGATGCACAAAACAACTGGTCTTGCTGCAGAAAGTAAGTATCTCTTGTTAATGTAGGGAAACTTTCAGTACAGAGGGGGAGCCAGACGCAGCATGAGCTACCTCCAACTTTACGATACAGGTCTTCAGGTCCATCATTTCCTGACCATGCTTCTTGCACCTTCTGGAAACATAGCTCACAATGTCACCCCTGACGATGGCCTTTAAGGCCTGCAGGAGGGTATCCTGAAAGACACAACCATACCATTGTTGTGTCCACGTATCTTTGTATGGTTGTGTGACTAAGTCTTGGTCTCAGTGTCCTGAAGCCACCACACGTTCAGACGCCAGCTCAACTGTGGCAGCAATTCTGCCCACAGCACTCATAGTTTCAGAGGAGTGTGGTCTGAGAGACCAAGATTATGCATGGAAGTATCCTTCATACTGTGAGATCCGAGAATGGTAGAAGAAAGTAGTCCAGCTCAAAGAAGACCTAGTGGGCCCAGAAGTAAAAGGTATCTCCGCCTTGGAGTTCCTATCTCCCAATCTGCCACCATATTGAAGCCCCCCTTCCCCAACACACAACCCACACACAAGAACCCATCATCCTGCAGAAACTTATGTGTGAGTTGTGGAGGGGAACTGACTCTAGCCAACGCAATGGGGTGTCTGCATGACAATTTTGGAGCTACACTGCAATATCCGGTTTCCTCCTCCACAAAGTCCTGTCCAACACCAGAGGACAAAGTTGATGTATAAAAATGACCATCAACCTTGACTCTTGTGCAAATCCCGTATGTTACACCTGTGTGTATCCCATACAGGCGAGAAAAGGGCATCTGGTGCCCACTAGGTTGGTCTTCTGTAGAAATAAATCAGCCCAGTGCCAATTAGCCTGCTCTAGCACGGCACCTCTCAACAGGATCCAAGATATCTTTAACAGTCCAGGTCAGGAGACAAACAGTGCCTGGTACATCAGCGTCAAAATAGTAATTCATTGGGCAGGTCAATACCAGATCTGTCGTCAAATGGTAGAGGTGGTCTGGGTTATAGTCAGACATGTCCATGTGTAGCGATATTTGAAGTATGAAAGAAACAAAGATGAAAAACAGTAACTGAACCCTTGCATCCCCCTCCCCATACCTCATAAACACGAAGTATCTGTTGTGGAATAAACTAGTAACCTTTGTCAACCATGCAACCACTCCCCAACATTGGGCCTCCGCACCATTCCCCTAACAACCCCAGAAGACTAACCACAAAAGAAAAAAGAAAATGCGTGGGCATTCCAACTATCCCATTCGAGAATGCTCTTAAAAGTGCCATCCAATACATCAATAGGCCTTATGTTTAAGGCAATGCTGCGAAGATATGGTCACATATAAGGAGGAACCTGGGTTTGTCATACTACTCCAACCTCGCACCCATCTGGGAATCTCCAGGGCTGCCTTCTTGCTGGGACGACAGGCTTTCTATTCCGTTGAGAGCAGGAGGGATACTAACATGGGGAGAAGTGTTGACAGGAGAATCACTGAGGCCCTGGGAGGAGTTGCGGGAGCAGCGGGGGATAGAGCTCTCGAGGTTTAAGTTTTTACAATTAGATAGTTGGGTTAAGGCATCAAACAGGTCTGGGGTAACACTAGGGAAGCATAGTATCACTGAAGAGAAATTGGTAACGAAACCAGCAGGGGGCAAAGAGGTCTCGCAGTGGTACTGGTGCCTGCTAGAAGAGATAGATGGAGATTTCACCCTCCCGGAACAACTATGGGGCTCAGATCTGGGTGCTCAGAGCATCGAAACCTGGCAGAATTCCTGCACCTTACTATATAAATGCGTCAAACCTGCATGGCTAAGGCGTAATCACTTCTTCACAATTCATCGAGCATATTTTACACCGTTAAAACTATCCAAATTTATCCCAGGCAAAAAATGTAACAAATGTGGCCTTACCGCAGCCTCAGATATTCACATGTTCAAGGAATGCCCCAACATATCACAGTTTTGGAATGAAGTTAAAGTAACCCTGGACTCCATCCTTAACACTTCGATCTCTATCTCACTTTCCTTGATTATGTTTGGATGGGACAACAATATAAAGGGCCACGCAAGGTCATTTCTGTTCTACGCCATACTGCTTGCAAGAAGAGAGATATGCAAGGTCTGGACTGAAAATCTAGCACCAACACACGCAAACTGGCTGTCGTCTCTCTACGCAACCTCTAAAACAGATTTGAGGAGATCAGGTGGCGAAAGTAGTCGTATGTTTTGGAACGTTTTGGTCCGCTGGAGACAATAACCGGGTTTTTTTTTTGTTTTTTTTTTTTTTTTTCCCGGTCCTATGATTATGCCTTGAAACTCCAGAACTAGGCCCCCCCCAGTTGGCTCCGAATGGCTAGTTCAATTGAATAAAACGTCCAGTTTGGAGTCTTTTACCCCGATACACTTCGGGCCATCTCTTGCCGGTTTCCACCAATTGTAGTATTGGGTGCAGAGGAAACCCTGCACCTTGATTGCGTGGATGGCAGTTGGAGGCTAAATAAGAGTGGGTCAGGCAAATGAGGATAAAAAATAAAATAAAAAAATAGAGGTAAAGAAAGGAGATTGACGGTCCATGTGGTTAGCCGCATGCCCTTCTGCTATGGTAGCAAGGTAGTATTTCTATGATAGGCCCAATTACTTGACAGTTCCTTGGGGCAAAGGCTCCTGTTGTAACCAGAGCAAGAGAAGCCCTTTCATGTGTTTAAATCCATGTACAGTACCCACGGGCGGCAGTGCCCCACAGCGTTGATTAACCCAGCGGTGGAGTGGTGCCTCCGTCACATGCGCTAGAATCAACACAGCAGCTACCAACAGCTCTGGCTTGGTCTGGCGGTATCACAATTGTGAGCGAGGAAGGGAAAGTTGCACTGGGGAGAGAGCCTCTCTTCCAGCCGTGCCCAAGCCACTTCAGATGTATCAAAGAAAAGAGACTTATTCAGATATATCACTTTCAGCTGTGCAGCATGAATTGAATCGGAAGCGCTCGTAGCTTCTGTTTAACTGAGAGGACTGTGTGTGTCTCTCTTGCATAACTTTCCAACATGTAATCGGGGGAAAACCATCCCTTGGGCAGAGTCGCATGTCAATTTCTCCTTTAGTAGAGAAGCCCTAGGGATCTTGTTGTGTCAGCAAAGTTAAAAATACAAGTAATTATGGGGTGAGGCGGATCGCCCGGCTGTGGTCTTCGTGCCAGGGACCTGTGTGCCTCTCCACTGGAAAGCAGGGTGACTACTCCTCCTGCGGCACCCAGGAGTTCAGCCAGGTGATCACAAATTGAGTGGGGGACATCCGCTCTGCACCCTCCGGGACCCCCACAATTCATGTTACATTGTGAACGGTCATCCGCGGCTTCCTCTCACGATTCAAGGTAATGCACAGTCTTCTGAAGTCCAGAAATAGTGGTTTGTAACATGTGGAGTTTATCTTCCTACCCCCTTCAACGTCTACATGAGCCCCCTCGCAGCCATCGCACGCCAACACAACTTAAACATCATTTCCTACGCTGACGACACCCAGCTGATCCTCCTCCCTCACCAACGACCCCGCCACCACCAGAGCCAGCCTCCAGGAAGGAATGAAAGACGTAGCGAAATGGATGAAACTCAGCCGTCTGAAACTCAACTCAGACAAGACTGAAGTCCTCATCCTCGGACCATCCCCCTCAGCCTGGGACGACTCCTGGTGCCCCCCTGCACTGGGCACCACCCCAAGCCCACGGACCACGCACGCAACCTGGGCTTCATCCTGGACTCCTCCCTCACGGTGACCAAGCAAGTCAACGCCGTCTCGTCATCGTGTTTCAACACCCTGCGCATGCTCCGAAAGATCTTCAGGTGGAGCCCCACCGAAACAAGAAAGACGGTCACCCAGGCACTCGTCACCAGCCGACTGGACTACGGGAACACCCTCTATGCTGGTACCACAGCCAAACTACAGAAAAGACTCCAGCGCATACAGAACGCTTCTGCACGACTCATCCTGGACATCCTCCGACACAGCCACATCTCTGCCCACCTGCGAGACCTGCACTGGCTCCCCGATCACGTTCAGGCTCCTCACCCACGCTCACAAGGCCCTCCACGACATGGGCCCCAAATACCTCAACAACCGCCTCACGTTCTACACACCCACCCGACAGCTCCGATCCGCCAGCCTCGCCCTCGCCACCGTCCCGCGGATTCACAGAACCACCACCGGAGGAAGATCTTTCTCCTACCTGGCGGCCAAGACGTGGAACTCCCTCCCCACCCACCTTCGACTGACCCAGGACCATCTCTCCTTCAGGAGGCAACTCAAGACCCTGGTTCTTTGAGCAGTAGCAGTACACCCCCCCCCCCTCCTCCCAGAGCCTTGGGACCCTTGCGGGTGAGTAGCGCGCTTTATAAAAATGTTGATTGATTGATTGATTGATTGATCTTCTGTTATCGAGATGTGACCCTCAACCTCCACTACCCTTGCAGTCTTATTTCGCAGTTCCTGCCTTAACTGAGAGACATGCACTTTCAGTTCACCCATTTTCCACTCCAGGGAGTATTGGAAGTCATGGATCACCTGCAAGATGGGGGTCGAGTGATCTTTGGGAACAGGTGCAGCTGCCAATAAGAGATATTTGTCAGCAACCTCTGCAGGTCACGTATATTTGTCAATATGGCCATGGGAAATCCGAACCCTGAGTTGTTTCTTTCCCCCATGATGTGTCCAGAGGGCTCCAAGCAGCCCGCGATGGATAGAGAAGGCAATAGGGATTCCTGGGCTCTATAGATCACCCGACAGCCCTAAATGAAGGCAGAAGAAGAGAGGGGTCAGCAGGACACCCCTCACCCATAATAGAATTAGGGTTCGGTGAATCACCCACTATGCACAGTATCCCAAGGGAGAGTCAGAAGGCCAGTGCATGCTACTCTCCTGGTAAATCTGGCCAATTGTCCACACCCATCCAATATCACACCACTGTACTGAACTGGGGACTGTACTCCTCCCACAAGTCTGACTCCTCTTCAACCTCAAAGGTGATGTCTTCCAAATGGATCCAAGGGCAGACACCCACCACCTCAGGGTGCACCGTGATTTGTGTTGGCTTGCTCGGGCATATACTCTTCCAAAGAGTCTGGCGGCTGTCAATGCCCATTCACTCCTGCCCCACACACAGCCTGATCACTCCTCAGCCCCCAGAAGTGGTCTTCCGGGCAGGGATAGGGGCAGGTACCCAGAACAGTCTCGCGCCGCACCTGGGCCACCAGCGACAGTCTACGTGGGCTGCACCCTTCAAGCCCCAGATCTTAATGGCTCCCTGGCTCGTGTGGCAGCAGAATTCTTCTCTGGGGTTATGTGGCCTCCTAGGTTGAGCCTCCTAACTGGCATCAAGGGCCATTGCCCGCTTGTGCCAAGGGGAGACCCCCTTCCCCATCGCGGGGCCTCAACAACGGCTCTGGGCTCCCAATACAGTAGCCCTCCGCACCGACGTCAACCCCTCAGAATCGCCTGTCAAGCAAAGGCCATCCACCACTCGGCCGCAGGGGGAGGGGCCGATGCTCTCTCCTGACCTGAACAGGCAGCATCTTGGCACCACTGGAGCCCTCTGTGATGCAGCTGCGCGACTCAGTCTCCCCCAAAGCATTTGCTTCCAGTATAGGGCATTAAGTTCTCCCTGTAGGTAGATTCTCTTGGCCGACAACCGAGGGTCTGATGTGATCGCCTGTCTTGGCCCTCCCCACACCAAACACGCAGCACAACATCTCCTCTACAACCGAGCCCCCTGTGATATATTCTTGTGGGGGCTCCAAGCCCTTCCCGCATCACCCACCCCCAGTGCCAGCGCTTTGTACGCCTGGGGGCCTCTTGGTTTGGCAAAAAGGTCAGGTTGATGCGGAGTGGCTGCAGAGCTCAACAAGCATTTACAATGCAATGGTTTTGCCTTTGTTAAAGTTAGAGCTATTGGCATTGCTCTTGACACTCTGAAGCTCCACTCTGAAGCTCCACTCTGAAACTCCACTCTGAAACTCCACTCTGAAGCTCCACTCTGAAGCTCCACTCTGAAGCTCCACTCTGAAGCTCCACTCTGAAGCTCCACTCTGAAGCTCCACTCTGAAGCTCCACTCTGAAGCTCCACTCTGAAGCTCCACTCTGAAGCTCCACTCTGAAGCTCCACTCTGAAGCTCCACTCTGCACTCTGAAGCTGCACTCTGAAGCTGCACTCTGAAGCTCCACTCTGAAGCTCCACTCTGAAGCTCCACTCTGAAGCTCCACTCTGAAGCTCCACTCTGAAGCTCCACTCTGAAGCTCCACTCTGAAGCTCCACTCTGAAGCTCCACTCTGCACTCTGAAGCTCCACTCTGCACTCTGAAGCTGCACTCTGAAGCTCCACTCTGAAGCTGCACTCTGAAGCTGCACTCTGAAGCTGCACTCTGAAGCTCCACTCTGAAGCTCCACTCTGAAGCTCCACTCTGAAGCTCCACTCTGAAGCTCCACTCTGAAGCTCCACTCTGAAGCTCCACTCTGAAGCTCCACTCTGAAGCTCCACTCTGAAGCTCCACTCTGAAGCTCCACTCTGAAGCTCCACTCTGAAGCTCCACTCTGAAGCTCCACTCTGAAGCTCCACTCTCCACTCTGCACTCTGAAGCTCCACTCTCCACTCTGCACTCTGAAGCTCCACTCTCCACTCTGCACTCTGAAGCTCCACTCTCCACTCTGCACTCTGAAGCTCCACTCTGCACTCTGAAGCTCCACTCTGCACTCTGAATCTGCACTCTGAAGCTCCACTCTGCACTCTGAAGCTCCACTCTGAATCTGCACTCTGCACTCTGAAGCTCCACTCTGAAGCTCCACTCTGAATCTGCACTCTGAATCTGCACTCTGAAGCTCCACTCTGAAGCTCCACTCTGAAGCTCCACTCTGATGCTCCACTCTGATGCTCCACTCTGATGCTCCACTCTGATGCTCCACTCTGATGCTCCACTCTGATGCTCCACTCTGATGCTCCACTCTGATGCTCCACTCTGATGCTCCACTCTGAAGCTCCACTCTGAAGCTCCACTCTGAAGCTCCACTCTGAAGCTCCACTCTGCACTCTGAAGCTCCACTCTGAATCTGCACTCTGAAGCTCCACTCTGCACTCTGAAGCTCCACTCTGAATCTGCACTCTGAAGCTCCACTCTGCACTCTGAAGCTCCACTCTGAATCTGCACTCTGAAGCTCCACTCTGCACTCTGCAGCTCCACTCTGAATCTGCACTCTGATGCTCCACTCTGAATCTGCACTCTGAAGCTCCACTCTGCACTCTGAATCTGCACTCTGCAGCTCCACTCTGCACTCTGAAGCTCCACTCTGCAGCTCCACTCTGCACTCTGAAGCTCCACTCTGAATCTGCACTCTGAATCTGCACTCTGAATCTGCACTCTGAAGCTCCACTCTGAAGCTCCACTCTGAAGCTCCACTCTGAAGCTCCACTCTGAAGCTCCACTCTGAAGCTCCACTCTGAATCTGCACTCTGAATCTGCACTCTGAATCTGCACTCTGAATCTGCACTCTGAATCTGCACTCTGAATCTGCACTCTGAATCTGCACTCTGAATCTGCACTCTGAATCTGCACTCTGAATCTGCACTCTGAATCTGCACTCTGCACTCTGAAGCTCCACTCTGAATCTGCACTCTGAAGCTCCACTCTGAAGCTCCACTCTGCACTCTGAAGCTCCACTCTGAAGCTCCACTCTGAAGCTCCACTCTGAAGCTCCACTCTGAAGCTCCACTCTGAAGCTCCACTCTGAAGCTCCACTCTGAAGCTCCACTCTGAAGCTCCACTCTGAAGCTCCACTCTGAAGCTCCACTCTGAAGCTCCACTCTGAAGCTCCACTCTGAAGCTCCACTCTGAAGCTCCACTCTGAAGCTCCACTCTGAAGCTCCACTCTGAAGCTCCACTCTGAAGCTCCACTCTGAAGCTCCACTCTGAAGCTGCACTCTGAAGCTGCACTCTGAAGCTGCACTCTGAAGCTGCACTCTGAAGCTGCACTCTGAAGCTGCACTCTGAAGCTCCACTCTGAAGCTCCACTCTGAAGCTCCACTCTGCACTCTGAAGCTCCACTCTGCACTCTGAAGCTCCACTCTGAAGCTCCACTCTGAAGCTCCACTCTGAAGCTCCACTCTGAAGCTCCACTCTGAAGCTCCACTCTGAAGCTCCACTCTGAAGCTCCACTCTGAAGCTCCACTCTGAAGCTCCACTCTGAAGCTCCACTCTGAAGCTCCACTCTGCAGCTCCACTCTGCACTCTGAAGCTCCACTCTGCACTCTGAAGCTCCACTCTGCACTCTGAAGCTCCACTCTGCACTCTGAAGCTCCACTCTGAAGCTCCACTCTGCACTCTGAAGCTCCACTCTGAAGCTCCACTCTGAAGCTCCACTCTGAAGCTCCACTCTGAAGCTCCACTCTGAAGCTCCACTCTGCACTCTGAAGCTCCACTCTGAAGCTCCACTCTGCACTCTGAAGCTCCACTCTGAAGCTCCACTCTGGCTGAACATAACAGTCTGCAGTTTCACACGTTACATTTGTGTTAGCTGCATTACGTCATAATTTATTGTCAAAGGCTGGTTCAAATATGTTCTTTCAATGTTTCAAGCTGTTTTCAAGCGTTCACGCTTTATTACAAATCACAAAAAGATGTTAATATTCCACATGCAAACTAAGGTTTGCTAGGCACACAGGTCCAATCAATTGAATTCTAAATGCCAGGTCTCAAGGATGGAGGGATTTCAAAAGTAAAATTGTCGCTTGTACTAAAGACAGGGGCTATGTACGGTAACCAATAATGTGAGGACTAACATAAGGCCGTGAACTGGAATTGCAAACCCTGCGAGGCGGTTAGAAATCGTGTTTCGATTTTTTTCCCAAGAATGTGTTCGGTCCAATTGAACTACATCTCTATATATGAAACAAGTGATTTCCATGCTTATGTATCTGAAACCGAACTGTGTATGACTCATCATACAAGGAAGTGTTTGCGAGTAAACCACTGCAGTACTGCTTGTACCGGAAATCACAAACCAAGTGTCAAAAGGTTGTAAAATCCAGAAACCGAAACTACATTGCATATGCCCATTGAAAGGAGACTGGAAAGAGCAGGATTGTTACAAAGAAAATGTTCGTTCAGAGCATGTGATGTTATGCGTTGCGGTGCTCAGACTAGACACTGAAGATGTAAGGTGGGGAGTCAAATGTATTCATGAACGGCCAAACAAAGGTAACACGGCGGAGACAGTGTGTAAAATAAGGACTTGAGATCTTGTCTGGAGGAGGTATTCAAACTTGGGTGCAAGAAACAAATCAAACCACATGAGATGTTATGGGGACATTTTCTCACTGTCGGGGGGGGGGTCAACATTACTTGTTCATCGCACCCTAGGTATTACGCGAGAATGGAAAAATTATATTTAACGTATGGGTGAGGGAGCAGACATGTCAGATCAGAAAGACCTGGGTACATTTTCTGGAATCGACCGGGAGAAAGGGTTGACATTCTCGGTTCAGAGAACGAGGTAGGGTCGGTCACCTGGTACTTACCTTCTCGGTCGATACCAGGTGTGTGTGTCGGGGGACAGAATTGAGAGTCTTAAGGAGCGGGCGTCAATTCACAACAATAACAGTGTACCAGATCCAGCAAAAAAAATGGAGACTACCCAACTAAAACGGCTCGCGTGGAAAAGCGGCCGCCAAAGTGTGCGGGGTACGCTCCGCATTAAAACGGGCTTTGAGTCCGAAGGAACGCAAAGATGAGGTCTCTGGGTAGACTGCTTACCCGGGACCTCACTTTGGCTCCACCACTGGTGGGCAGAATCTTCTCAAAACCATTAAACTAATTTCACATTTTAAAGCGCTTGTTGTGTCCTAGCTGCCACGACATAACAGCGCTGGGCACAGTCACTGGAATGGAGCCCCTACGTTCAGGGTCAGATATAACAACTTGTAAGTCTCTCTCAGCCCCTACTCGGTATCAAAAAGCACTCTCACGCTTTCAAACCAACTACTTGCAAATGATAAACCTTCGGCGAACCCCATCTCTCGGCTTTATTAACGAAAGAGGCATTCCCCCAAAGTGGCCTACAGCGGCCTTGAAGCCGGGGACTCACGTACGCTCCTACCCGACAGATCAGCACCAAAACCGGCCACCGTTCCCTAATCGAGGCCGGGGATCTGCGATGAAAAGTAGAAGAGTAAATAAACGCGGCAAAGACAAGAAAAGAAGACCCTGAAGCCCTCGATCCAAAAGACGAGGTGGTGTTGTGTCGGAGAATAGCAACGGCGTTGTCGCAAACGGAGAACAGGAAACAAAACATCAAACATCCGATAAACAGCAGTGCCCGGAGCACGAAGACGGGCACCAGGAAACAAGCGGGAGGGGGAGCAAGGGAGGTGCCGGCAATGCCGGACCAGACTCGGGGGCGTTCCCGGCGTCGCGTGACGTCGGCAAAAGCCAAAGAATGTCGGGAACGCCCCCGTGTCTGGTCCGGCATTGACGGACAGGCCCCTCGTCCAATGGCAAGGCTCCATTTACAGAGCCAGCCAATGAATGAGGAGGGCCGACCCAAAGCACACTACAATTCTCATCAGGTTTTCGCCTGCGCGAAAAAGATGCGCAGAGCGCATCTTTTTGGCGAGGCAAAACCTAAAAAGTGGCCGTCCTGTTCGGTGTCCTGACCATGCCCATTGATGCAGAATTTTTAAAAGGTATCTTTTGAATGGTGAGCCTAAAGTGCATGTTTCACAAGTAGACATGGAGTTTTGGTATGGTGCACAATTCAACTCAATGAAGACTCTCAGATTTCTAGTGTTTAGCGGTCTTTGTTCCCTCAAGCAAGATGTCCTGGATCCCCCTCTAGACATAGCAGAATGGGTGCCTACATCCCAGCACTAATTTACATTATTTTATTGTTTACAAAGCATTGTGGAATTTCATAACCCTTTTTTTCTTGTACCTGGGTATTCTTCTCTATCCGTAGCATATTCAGACGTAGCCACACGCACAAACAAAGTTACCATTGGGATCCCACTTCACTGTACTTGATCTATCCAGCCCAAGCTAGAATCTTTTGTACACAAGATTATAATAGTCACTCTAACCATGATGGTTTTCTAGTAGTTGGCAGATGCTAGTGTGCTTTTTTGTGTACGTTTCTTTCCTCTCTTCTTGATGTGGCTCTCCCCTCCCTAAGTCCTCTTCATGCATTCTTGCCCAATTGCTTGGTCAAATGGATCTTTGTTTTTCTGGGTGTAAAAATCCCTTAATTTGATTCCTCATTGCTTGCATGTTTTAATCGTTAGTTCTCCACTCTACAAGTGCACATTCTAGATTAAAACACTGAGGAGGTGGTGGTGCTGACTTCACTTTAAAAACATCAATGTTTGCACCCTGTCTTGGGTACAGTTTGGGATCATGCTAATTTGTGACATTCTCCTCTTTCTGACTGTTGCCAGCTCTCCTCCAAGTGTTACCCGAGTGACCGTCATCCTGGTCAAGATGTCCTGTGACCTCACATGCCTTGGGACCGAGGGAGGAGGAGTTTATTTCTTAGCACTTCCTGGCCTCTCGCTCATTGAGGAAAAAAACATTCTACAGGATGAAATTCTGCAGTGGTAAGATGAGGTGGGGAAAGTGAAGTGAAGTGAAGGTTAGGGCGGGGTTGGAGGGATGGGAACGGGAAACATATGTGACCAGAATTTTATCTATCCAAGAGAATTGCTAGACCACTCCAAATTGGCGGGACACTGTCAAGTTGTGAACTTTCATTTTACAAAGCGGTGCATTGTGGGAGTGGGAGTCTTTGTTTTCCCTATTAAACTGAAGAACCTAGTGATAATGACTTGTAAAATGAAAGCCCAGTACCAGGGACATGGTGACTCTTCTGATATGAATGTTCAAAACAAGTCCCTAGACCACTTTAATCTATTGAGCATTAGAGAAAATAATTGCTACACTATAATGGAAAAAAATAAGTGTACACACAGATGCATAATAAAAGCTTTTTATTCATTCAAAATGACATAAAAACAGTTTTTTTTGGGGGGGGGGGGGGGGGGATAAACACTGCCTGTGAGATCACATTGCAATTAAAAATAACGAATATCACAATCTCATTGTTCTCTCAATGTATAGAACCAACAAGGATACATTTCCTGTATATATATTTCAACAAATACAACCCTGTTTAAATACTTTAAATACATTCATCACTATTTTGCAACCATGATAAGGTGGGATAATAACAGTGTTACTAATGAATGTGAACAAAATTATCAAAGATACTAAAAGGAAACATTCTATCTAGAAAGGAAAGAAAATATTTTTCTGTGGCATTCCTGATGAAGGTGCTTGGGTTGCCGAAACGCACATAGACATGATTCCATGAATAACCATCAGTGATCAAGGCCAACACATCGTGTCTCTCAATTTGAATATATACATTGGAAATATTTTCCTCTATTACGCAGTCCTTGCTTCACGAATCATGTGGTCTACAATGTTATACCTTTGTTTTTCTTGTTTGTCAAAGCGTTTTTAAACTCCTTACACTTTATCATCACTTCTGCTGGGAAATTGTTGCACTTAGCAACTAAAGTTTAAGAAAAACCATATACTAATGATGCTATAAGACACTCCAACAAATCATGTACTCTACAATGGAAGCGACAAGCTGATTTGTGGGGTAGACAACGATCTCCCAAAACAGCTAGATTTTAGATAGTAAATAGCAAGCTACCAAAAGGGTTGATGACAAGCCTCTAAACAGATCTACGCTGACCTGAAGGCATGAGGGGTGAATTCAGATTCTCAGAGAGCATCAGTGCTTTACAAAAGACAGTCATCTTATAGCAGAAGACCTCTAATTCCGTTAGAGGTAGACATGCACTGGGGTGGGAGGGTCTTAAAGCATCATTTGTAAATTGACTTTCTTAAGCTTTAGTCGGTATGTGGAACAATTTCCCATCAGAAATGGTGGTAAAGTGTAATTAGTTTTAAAATGATTCGCCAAACAGACAAAAAGGTGTAACATTGTAGAACACATGATTTGTGAAGAAACAACTGTATAATAGAGTTCTAGATGGGCTGGGGGTCTTTATTTTACCATGTGTGCCTGTCCTTAGAATCATTGGTCAGTTGATGACTTTGATCATCTGCCTGCCTCTTTCCTTCCGTTAATGTGTGACCAAATTCTCCAACTTGTCTGGTCCTAGTTTTCTTGTGCCCATTATGTTATTCTGTGCGCAGTTTATTTTGGGCACTGTGAAATAACTAGAAAGTCCTATTCCATTTTGATATTGTAGTAACTGTGTACAAGGAGGTCAGTGGGTTTCAGGTCATAACTGCTGCAT
Source organism: Lissotriton helveticus (assembly GCF_964261635.1). NCBI lineage: Eukaryota > Metazoa > Chordata > Amphibia > Caudata > Salamandridae > Lissotriton > Lissotriton helveticus. The sequence continues at coordinate 227,966,867 of NC_136071.1, read as the reverse complement.
TTGTGACAATGTTAACCCAGATCTAAAAAGGAAATGTACCAATTTTCCTTCACACCATCTTTACTGCTGCATTCCAGACTTGGTTAGGGCAATCACTGATTAACGTCCTTCCTCTCTTATACAGTGTGCCAGATGATTACCGGTGTGGGAAAGCCCTTGGACCAGTGGAATCCCTACAGGAACACCCACAAGACCCCAGCAAGATCCTGATTGGCTATAGCCGGGGTCTGGTGGTCGTATGGGACCATACAACTCGACATGTGGACCACCTTCTGCTGGGGAATCAGGTAAGTTGTGGGTCTTGCTAGCATTGAGACTTACTCAAAGAACAAATAATTGATAGCTGGATAATGACTGCAACCCCACAGACTTTGCTTGTTTGCCGCTATTGTCAGACCTAGCCTCTCTAGTCAGAAATGGAAGGTCCATCAGATAGTCTATCTGCCTGTGCTGTTGGTTAGCGGGGCAAGTAGTGTTTTTTCCCAAAGAGAAAAGTCTATGGCCGTTTCTGCACTTTCAGAGTGCAATGGTACATGTCATGCAAAGCTGCTCCAAAGGCTTTAAAATGAAGAGTTGCTTGAGAGCAGTGTAGGATATGTGTAGCTGCTGTGTACTTCAACTAGTATGCGGCCTTCTTGCTATGTTAGACCCAATACTGGACATTCCACCCCCTGCTTTGCACAGTCTACAAACGCACTGCGGCTGTAGGAGTTGGCAGAATGTTTGGGTCAGCTGCATGAGTAAACAGAAGTATGAGTAAGGCAACACCCCATAAGGAGCAGGATATAGGGTGACACCCTCTGTAAAGAAAATAGAAAAGCGGGGGACGAGGAAGGTGTACATCTCAGTAAAAAGAAAACATGCAGCCCACCTCAACTGTCTAGACATCTGGGCCACTGTCCACCCACAAAAACAAAACTGCTTTCCTTACATAGTGAACATTGGAGAAAGGCAACAGAAAAAGGTATGTGGGCTAATGGGGAATGTAAGCATTAGGGGTAGACTGAGGATTTACCATGCGACAAACACTGTCAAGTAGAGTTTATTGATGTGAGGACCACCATCTGTAACTCGCCCAAGGAGCTGGGCTGTGTTCTGTCTGGTACGTAACTTAATTTATAGATTGGTGGATGGATATTAAAAAGCATAGTGATCTTGCTTCTGCATTGTATTGAGTTTAGAATTAGTGAATGGCCTTTAGTTCATCCCTCTTTAGGCACAAGGTGGTTACGAATAGCTGGTAACCTCTTCTGTACATCTTACTTTGCTAAAACTAGCAGTAGCTAGAGGTTGGGTTAAGGTTCTGCAATGGTGGCCCTTTGCTCTGCTGAATGTGGGAACAGGAGAGCGTTACAGATTAGATTGAGGGAATATTTATGCTGTGTTCATTATGCCCTTTGCTAGACTGTTAAACTTGCTGGTTGGGTTTTTGCAGCAGTTGGAAAGTCTCTGCTGGGAACGGAGTGGCAAAACCCTGGTGAGCTCGCACAGTGATGGTGGCTACATGGTTTGGTCTGTAAACGGCGACTGCCCCAACTCCTCACAACCGGTCTCCTCGTCCATACCATATGGTGAGTCTTATCAACTGTGTAGCATGCCAGGAAGTTGAAAAGTCTTTCCATAAATACTGCTTCAATTCCCACATTCATCTATGAGGTGCCTTTCCTATCCTAAATCCATGTGCCCTAATATTTGGCACTTCACTTCCTCCTTATTTGACTCCCAAACCTTTCTCTGCTATCTTTAGTCCCATCAGCAATTCTTGTTTTTTTCCTATCTCCTGTTCTTCTTCCTTACCTCTTGTTCATCTACTTACCTTTTCTTGTTCAGCCCCATTCCACTCCCTAGTACAGGTGCACAGTTTACATTATTGTTGTTCTTCAATCTGTTGTCCTGCTCCTCCCTGTACCACTGTTCTTCACCGCCTCCTTTCTCGTGTGTTGGTCCCCATCCATTATTTCACCTACTTAACATTTGTGGTGCTTTTGGCATATTTTCCTATATGTGATTTGGGTCAGTGAGTGGCTGGTTTTGGATTGATGGTGGCCACAGCGGCTGGGAGAGTGATGGTTGTACACTCAAACTGTAGTCACAGAGAAGATAATTGATGTGAACTGATGTCTGACTAGGCTGTGAAAAGAGACTGAGTGGTCTGGCAAAGATTTGCTGAAATGACGTGCCATGTTTTAAGGGATTTTGTAAATTCATTTTGGAGCAAAATCGAGCTATTGAGGGCTAAAATATAAAATGTGTAACGCAATCCAAAATAAAGGCTGCACGTTTAAAATTAGGCTTTAAATGGTCACAGCTTTCTTCTGACCCGCCCAACACAGTCCTATCTCCGCTACTTCTTCAGTGTATTTGATGCATTCCTACCAGTCTAAGAGCATTTCAACATTTTGCTGGCATTGACTTTTCCCCTTGCGTCATGGGTCGCCCATGTTAAACCTAGACCCCTATAGAAGTATCTTCTTTCTTTAACCATTCTGTGACACAAAGCCTCAAAAAGTTTGTGTTTTTAATTGGAATTAAAAAGTGGATAAACTCTTTGAAAATACATCTTTGCAAGAAAAGTATTTTTGCTAAAGGTCATTTTTAATAAAAAAAAAAAAAACCTTGCCTAGAGGTGAAGTTCTATGAGGTACATAGACTTTGCAACTTGACAAAACTGACGAGTTTTGCAGAATTTTCAGTGAAACTTTAATTTTACCTCCTACTAATCTTCCACTTAGGAAATTTGCCCTTGTTTGACATAACATACGTATGATCATTAGTTAACGGAATACATTATAATATGGTATTTTTATTCCAGCCCTTTATTCCAGATTCTAGGCCATAGTTTGTATTGCATTAAAATTCGTAAAAAATAAAAATTAGTAGTTTACATTAGGTGTGCACCCTCCATTATCTGTGTTTTAGGTGTTAACCTAATGTCCCATCCAGTTACTTTTAGTTGTTGTTCCAAAATTGGAATATAGGATTAGTCACAGGTGGGGCATCATACGGCACTGGCCCTCAATCGGCCCCCCTCTTTAGCACCTGTGTGTAACCCCAGAGATGAATATAAAACGATCCACCTTGAGTTCTGATTCGTCTTGGTGGTGGTATGCCGAATCATTCACTATGCTGAACTGTGCTGCTTCGTTATTCTGTATGTTAGGGATTGCTAATCTTTCTTCATGTGTTTACCTTTGTAGACCGAGAAGAGCGCCCCAGGCATGGTAGTGTTCTGGTAGTACTATCTATTTTCTGGAAAAACGATTTAAGAAATTTTGTGAGGTTCTGTTCTGTAGTGACTAAAGAAACTTGGTTAAAGCAGTCATTTTATACACTGCTTCACTTGGCAGCACTGTTAATATGAGATTGCTCCAGTGAGCCACTTCAGCCTTTAGCCTACTTAATCAAAGTTCTAGGTTGTCTTTGCATTGTGTCTTTTTGTCTGATGCTTTTCAGATCCCTCTGTAGTTAAAGTACTGGTACTCTAATGTAAGGCATATTGGAAAAGTGTCTTGCAGGGTCCATCCTCCCAGTGTTAATATCACTGACTTGTCACAGTTGCGGTCATGCCTGGTGTAGTTCTGATATATCGCACATATTCTTGAGTCTTTCTAATGTGGGTATGATTGGTGATAGAAGAATGCTGCCTTCGTGTAGGGATATCTGTTCCTCCCTAATCATCTTAGATGACCAACTTAACATGCTAGCACAAGTAAACTCAGTCCGCTCCCTCTGCTTTCATATACTATGCACCCTCAAAAAAATCTGCGAACAGACACCCATGAATACCAGCGTACAGACCCTCACACCCTCGTCACAAGCAGACTAGATTACACAAGCGCTCTCTACGCCTGAATCCCTAACAACCTCCTACACAGACTTCAGATCATGCACAACGCTGCGACAAGACATTCATCCCAAAAGTCCCACGTCCGACCCACATCACACCCCACTGCAGAGAACTCCATTGGCTTCTGACACACAAATGCTGTCAATTCAAACTATTCACACACAGCTACAGGTCACTGCACAACATAGGGCCAGCATACCTCAACAGCCACTTTCACTTCCACCAACCCACCAGACAACAGCACTCAACCTAACTCTTTCACATACACCTCCTGATCCGCAAAAGCAGAACAGGAGGCCTAGCTTTCTCCCACATCGTGTACAAAACATGGAATTATCTTCAACTACACATCAGGGCCTCCTCCTTGCTTCATGAATTCCGCAAGAGGCTGATGATGTGGCTCTTCAACCAACTACATGTCTCAGGCACCTATACACCTGCTCCAGTTCCTGGATATCCTATTGAGTGATGAGCAGTGCTTTACAAATACAGTTAACCTAACATACCATTCCCCGTACCCATCCTTTCATGGCTGGATCTGTGTGTATCCATTCAGCTAACAGTTCTACAGCCAATGTAAATAGCATTGGCAAGAGAGGGTAACCATGCCAGGTTCCTCTGTGAAGTATCCTAATCTAAGGGGTGTTGGAAGAGTCTCTTGCGGTATCCATCCTCCCACTGGGAATATCAACGATTTGTCACAGTTGATGTCTAACCTGGTGTATTCTGATCTACCTCAAATATTATTTTAAGACTTTCTAATGTGTGTGTGTATAGGATCAGTTCTATTTAGAAGGATGTCTGCATGTAGGGATATTCATTCATCCTTGTTGACCCTCAGTCGTAGTTTCATGGCTGCATCCATTCAACTAAAAGTTCTACAGCCAATGTGAGTAGCATCGATGAGAGAGGGCAAGCCTGCTCTGTTCCTCTGAATTATAAATTGCTTGGATTCAGTTTACCCATAACTTGGCAATTTGGTTTTTGTATGGTAGCTTAATCCACGCTATGAATTTAGGCCCAACTCCCATTCACCTGAGTATGGTGAGTAAAAAGGGTCCTTTCTGTATAGCCATTTGCTTTGTTGGCACCCAGTGCAGCAACTGCAGCTGGTTCATTAACTGTACTTGCCGGTGCAAGGCTATTCTGTAATCTAATGTTTAATTTGATGGATCTTTGTGGCATAGAGTCAGGTGTATCAATTCTACAATGACTGTTTAGGTTGAAGCCAACTAAACAGCACAGCTGTCTGGTTGTGGAAGACGTTTTGGGGAAATGTTGGAAGCTTCCTTGGGAATGCATTCAGCACATTGCTTACCATTGGCTTTGTGGTTTGTAATTCACATTGACTTGCATTCTATTTTCTGACTTTGTTTTAGGCTGCCAAGCATGTCTTTGTCCCTCTTACGGAGGATAGTCTCTTTACCACCTCTATGAAAGGCTTCTTGTATTGTTCCACGAGTGCTCACTTTCTGGGATTTTTTTTTCTTTTTCATAAAGCAGTCCACGAAAGCAGATGTATGTTTCAGTTATCCCCTGTATGCTAATTCACAGCAATAAACCGCTGTATTCCTTTTAAAAGGTTTCATGCCGCCTATCAGTCTGCTTGACTAATGCTACTCATCTCTGCCACTCCAGTTCATCAATCTTGCATGCATGTGAAGAACAATCCTCTGTCTGCCAGCTTGTTTATTTTGGTCTGTGATGTTTACTAAAAGCATAATTTGAGCAATCCTCTTCCACAATTTCGCGCCCATGCCATAGCCACTGGAAGTAGGTGAATGGGGGGTGCTGAAATGCCCCCAAAATAACCATGCTGGAGTTTTGAATTGAATGAGCTATACATAGGCCTTTAAACTTTGTTTTTTATCATGTCATATCTGCTGTGCATTCACAGAAAGAGGGGAAATGTTATTGCCTGTCTCTTAGGGAGCTGGGTGTTTCCTTTTCTTCACTACAAAGTAAGAGGATTTCTTTGACAATCTTATTGGGTATGGAAATGTAAAACGTAGGATGTTATTTGTTTCTAGCACACATCAAAATGTAAATGCATGTAAATTTACTGTACACATATTTCAGAATATATCAGAATTAGGAAAGCCCAATTGAAGCACATTGTAATTCTGAAGCATGATGGAAACAAATATTTTAATAGGATAATGCGAAATCAATATACCAGTTGATGCTGATTTCCACACTATTGTATGTGCACTGTTTAATTTTATCAGTAAAATTGTATGTCTGTGCAAATGTAATGTTATAAAACAAGGGGTAACCCAATTGTAGTCAAAGGACCTGGGTATCAAGTATTATAGTCGGGACGCTCTCGGGCAGCCATGCGCTTTATAAATTAAATTTCATTTCATTTCATAGTCCACAGTTGGTCCTAGACATTAATTCATCATACACAATGTGATAATATAATTCAATTAATAACTTTGGTCATCATTAGATGAAATCCACTCTAGTTAATATAATACAGAACATGACAGATACAATAGCCCAAAATATTAATTGATACAAGGAAAAAATACACAAAAACCGAGCAATTATGTCTCAACTGAATCCGGGAGACTTACTCATTTAATATATATTTTTTGAAAATAGCAAATTTAAATACAATATTTACAAATGGGGTTCACAATCAATTGGTGTGCACAGAAAAGAGTGAAAAGTAAGTGCTCGTGTAGATGACCAAGATGGTCGGTGAAGAAAATAGAATTATTTGAAAAATTATCACATAGGAGCCTGCCCTAAATCGATAGCTCGCAAGAAATGTACTTCTTTCTTGTTGGCAACTGATTAGATAGTCCTCCGTATTCCTTGATTGGCACAAGAGACAAAGGGAAGGGGAGGAGTAGGGACAGGACAATATAGGTACAGGCTCCAAAGGAGGAGATTGTCGACGTTTCGACCCAAACAAGCCGCGAAACAGTCAGCTTGCCTCCGTAAGCAGGCAGGCAAGCTGGCTGTTTCGGGGCTTGTTAGACTGAATCCAGTGATAATCTGTATCGAAGACTGGGATTTGATTCAGGAGACGCCCTGGGGTGCTAACTTCAGCACACTGGCAAATCTTTTTTGGGTGCAGACTAATGTCGCACAAGTGGCACACCAGTGAAGGGTGCCCATTGACATTGGGGTTACCATACCTACGTGCACATTGAGTCCAACCCTTCCCTCCCCCGTCCTGATGAAGACCCGCCCCTGAGGAACCCAGTCACCCAGTTTTCTGTTTTGGGTCGAAACGTCGACAATTTCCTCCTTTGGAGCCTGTACCTATATTGTCCTGTCCCTACGCCTCCTCCCCTTCCCGTTGTCTCTTGTGCCAATCAAGGAATACGGAGGACTATCTAATCAGTTGCCAACAAGAAAGAAGTACATTTCTTGCGAGCTATCGATTTAGGGCAGGCTCATATGTGATTATTTTTCAAATAATTCTATTTTCTTCACCGACCATCTTGGTCATCTACACGAGCACTTACTTTTCACTCTTTTCTGTGCACACCAATTGATTGTGAACCCAATTTGTAAATATTGTATTTATTTTTGCTATTTTCAAAAAATATATATTAAATGAGTAAGTCTCTCGGATTCAGTTGAGACATAATTGCTCGGTTTATCAGTTGAGACATAATTGCTCGGTTTTTGTGTATTTTTTCTTGTATCAAATAATATTTTGGGCTATTGTATCTGTCATGTTCTGTATTATATTAACTAGAGTGGATTTAATCTAATGATGACCAAACTTATTAATTGAATTATATTATCACATTGTGTATGATGAATTAATGTCTAGGACCAACTGTTGACTATAATATGTGCAAATGTAATGGTCACTTCAATTGAAAATGTGCGCACTGTAATGACCTACTCCACTCTCTGCCACTCCACTATATGCTATTCCACGCCTCTCTGCTCTACCCCCCTCCACCCCAGTCTGCCATCCTCGTCCCCACCACCTTAACATTTTGCTGTTCTGAACAGCTGCCACGCTGGTGTACAGCATGGCTAAAACACACTGGCAAAACCAGTAAGTAGCTGTTGCATAGACTGGACCTTTTAGCTTTGCTAATGCTTACTTAAAACAGTTAACTAGCAGCTATGCCAGGATCTTATTTTCAGAATCAATCATGGAAATTGAACGGTTTTCTGTTCGCTCGTCCTAGATTTACATTCTGTATGTATCTGTACTAATATGTCTGTGCCCAGGTCCCTATGTAGTCCTCTCTTTTAATATGCGTCTAAGACCTTTACATGTGTTGGCTTAAACGTTAACGTTCGCCATCTTTCTGTGGAGCTCAACAGGAAGTGGGCTAGGGAGTTTTCAAAATTGTAATTGTGCCAGTGCCATTCCTATATCTTGCTCTGTTATTTTGTTTTTTAATTTTATGTTTTGCCCTTAGTTAATCTTTTAATTTGGCAGTCCTGAATAAATTCTGCCAGAGCTCCCGAGTCTGTTTTGGATTGGGGTTCTTGTAGTCTTGTAGAAAGTAAGTGAATGTGTTGCTTACTCCTTTGTCCCCTTGGCCATGTGTTCCTCTAGCACTTCGATTTCTTTTACATGGCTCAGCCCCTCTTATCTTGTATTAAGGCAGGTTTTGATTTCTCCCACCCAGTCTCTGGCATGACATACATTGTGCATGGTAAAAATGATTGCGACCTCCAGTTTATGGCTTAAGAAATGCTTTAAATGGCATGTCGCTAATACCCAACTCAATGATACTCCATTTCTAGGGATTCAGGCTGAGCCCTTTCTGCCAGGATTAACATTTATATCTAGTAGGTTAAATGCATATCTCAGCGGCAAGTGTTTAACTGATTAGCCATGTTGCTTGTGAGCGATTTGGGAGGGGGGAGGGGGGAGGGGGGGGGGTCCGTGTGTACATTTCTCATGAAACATATATGATATCTAAACAGTATTTATCTCATCAACCCCAGTAGTGCCCATTTTGTGTAGGCCTGTTTTGTCCACAAAACTCATGATCATAGTTTCTTCCAATCTTTGTAGGTTACTGCAAGTCGAGAGTTCCAAGAAGTCCATTCTTTGGCAATGACCAATATCCAAAACTGTTCTTTCTTAACTAGCATTGACGAGCTCAACCCTCTGTGGCTGAGTAGATCAATAGTTTCCACAGTATTTCTAAGCTCCATCACTCCTTGTTCCCTTTGTGCTTGTTTGCTATCCATATTCTCTGGACCCGGTCACAGACTATTCTGTCGGAAATCTTTTAATGAGCAACTCTGAAAGTCATAGTATGTGAAACTAGAGCATTGCTTTCGGTTATTCTCATTCCGCCTGCGAATTTAGCAGTAGACGCAATGCAGAGAGACCATTGAGTGGTTGCGCAACCTACCAATTGATGTATGAGGAAAAATATGAAGTGGTTTTTTTTTTAACTGTAGAGGTATTGCGAACTTCGGGACCATGTTCTAAACATGGAAATTGAAGGGTTTGCCACTTGGTGACATTCTGAGTGCAAAGGAATTTTGTGTCTTCCAGCAATCAAAAATAGCCACCATTTTAATAACACATTAGTATTATGCCCCAATAGTGGTTAGTGGCGACACCACCAACAACTTGCAGCCCTGGTCACCCATCAGCTGGTCATGCCGTGGAAGTGTTTGTGGTGCAGCTATCTATCTGTGGGATTGATCAAGGTATTCCCCCCCGGCCGTGCGTTTTTCTTTGGGTTAAGAGAGACCTCGCCTGGGACCTGTTATTCGATTAGCGTGGGTGCGGGTCACAGGGCCGGTCTCATCACTTATCTCTGGCTCTGGGTTGATGAGGAGGTCATCTTGAGTAAATCCAACAGCAATGGTGCAAGTTCACTGGAACCCCTAAAAAATGTCAGTCACTGGTGTCATTTTTGTCGACAATCTCAATAGCTTGTGAACAGTTGTCATAGCGTACATTGGTATTGTTTTTACAGAGATTGACATAGTTATGCTTTCCTGGATCATCACCTACATTGACATCGCTTTTGCTGGTAATATTGTTGTTTGTTCATGGATTGTGACATTCATTGGCATTGCTGCTACCCGTATCATCGCTGTTGTGCAAGCATAGATTATGACATACATTGACATTGTATTTATGAGCATTGGCATTGTCATATGGGCTCAGGTTATGGCATTTGTTGGCATTGCATTTAGTGATATTGCCATAGTCGGGCCTGCACACATCATGGCACTCATTAACATTGTATTTACCCATTCCAACAGCCTAACAAGATCATGAAGGATTCCTTTGCCCTTGGTAAGCTGAAGAGCTCTGGTAACGTGGACAGTGGCATCTTGTTTAAAGTGCTCTAGTGATAGGTGAGCATGCAGTAGATACACAGCCCCAAGTGTGAATTGTTTTATTTTTTGTAGCACCTGTTGAACCGCACAGTGATCACTCTTGTACCACTAGCCCATTGAATTCTGCATTTTCACTCTCAAAGTAAAAGGTATTTAGGGGCACATGCATGAAAGTTACATTTTGCGATTACCAAAAAGCGATTTTTAAGAAATCGCTGTTTGGTAATCACAAAATCCAATGCATAAAAACAGGCTGCAAATAGCGCTTCTCTAATTGCGATTCTTTAAGAATTCCAAACACAATTAGGGAATTGCAATTTGCTATTGCGTCTCCTTTCGTTCCTATGGGCCTCAAGGTCCATAGGTGGGAATGGTTTTGCATTGCCTAAATTGCGATTACTTAATTGGTAAGTGCACATTAGGTAATGCAAAGGCATGGGTGCCCGGGGCGTAAGGCCCCCCGAGGCGCACCTAACAAAAAACAGGTGCACATGTAAGGCACACACTTGCCCTAAGGGCATGTGTGCACACATGGCACTTTGAAAAAGGCAGTTTTGTGCATTTTTCAAAGTATGTACATATTAGCTTCAACGTCAAGTTAGCGTTTAGGAAAGGCTTCTTGCATAAGCATTATGGAATCCCAAATTGCGATTCCCTATTTGCATTCTCAATTTAGGTAATCGCAAGAAATTGCAAGTCTCAAAAACGTTCATGCATTGCAAAAAGCCAATTTCCGATTGCAAATAGCCGATTTTTGCGAATCCCATTGTTTGCGATCGCAAAATACCTTGATGCATGTGCCCCTAAAAGTAGTTTGCATTGCAGGGTCTTTTTTTTGTTGTTGGTTTTTTTAAACCTACTGCAGAGGTAAGGCAGTCCAACGCTGGGGTTTGATTTTGTGGCTTCGTTCTGGATCTTCAGTTTCCAGATGCCACCATGTATATTCTTTAGATAGTTAAGTCCTGTTTCCGCACCGTACTGAGCGCTTATAAGCTTATTTCACCGTATGCAGCAGAAATATACTTAATTAAAGTTGAAGCTTCCAAGTATGTTTTCATGTGGCTGTGGGCGAGAGAATATGTGATCTAGATTTACCAAGTTGCTATAAAGCTGATGTATGACACTGATTAATAAATGTGTACGATTTACCCGATGGAGAGGACTGGGCTGGGCTTGTCTGCCTCCAGAGCTCCACTTAAACAAGGAGTGTTCAGACTCTTATCTTTTCTTTCAGGTCCATTTCCCTGCAAAGCCATCAACAAAATCCAGTGGCGAACATGTTCCTCGGGGTAAGTTGGACTATGCATCCATTTACTGGGTTTCTTAGGATCTGCCAAACAGATCTGCTCCCAGTTGGATAATAGTCAAGTGATTGGAGTTGAGCTGTGGCGAGTTGACAACCTCTTGAGCAGGCACCACCTGAAATGATCGACTTGACTTTAAGATCCACTGACAAGGAGATGGAGAAATAGCGCACAATGTGTGTGGTATTGACTGTTTTATTTGCATAGAATGAACATTTGTGATGGTTTTGTTCTAATAAAAATATCCTGGCTGTCCCCAGTTTAAATTTCTAAGTGAAGTGCTCAGGCTGTGTGACCCATTACTGTAATGGCAGAGCACCTAATCGCTAACTTTGTAAGATATCTCTGAAGGGGTCACACTATTTATTGTATGCTGTTGCGATTGAAGCCTCCTTCAGTTGCATGGGTGTGTGTGATTGAAGATTTGCACTTGTAAGATCTTGCAGCATATAGCGTTTTCGACAAATGGAGTTTTGCACCTTCCCTTTGGGATGTTGAAGTATGTTTTTAGATGTTATGTAACTGGGTATTTGTATAGTGCAGGTTTCACCACTTACTTGTTCTCCAACTCTGTGCAGGCCTTGATCTGCAGTTGTGATTCATCCAAAGGATGTTCTCCACTGAGGAATTTTATTCCTGAACCACTGGGGTTGGGTAATGTTTAGGGTGAGGGTGAGTCACATGGTGGTGTTCCGTAATGGGTGAATTTGGGTGAGTCTTTCAACCTCCCATCGTAACTGCTTGAATGTTCTATGTGTAGTGAGTTGTCTTTGATGGTTTGCAGTGAATGTTCTTGTTTTGAGGCCCTCCACTCGACTGTTTAGCTATGAGAGTATTGTTGCAAAGGGGTAGTTGGTTTTGGGCCCGGCAAAACTATCTAGTTGCTGCATTTCAGTCCTTCTAGTGCAGTATTTATCAATTTTCTGTTTTTCATTAAGACCATTTTGTTCCTGATCTAGTTTGTAATGGGAAGATCCAACCTTGTGCTCCTGTTTTGTGTCTCATCATAGTTTGAATAGGCCTGTCTCTGCATTTTCTTATTCTGTTTGGAATACTTGGTCAGAGGATTGCTTTTTAAAACTTCATTTAGAATTTTAAATTGATATACAGTTGAGCATTACTTTCTTTTCAAGCATAGTGCAAATAATTACAAAAATAATGCTGCTCGTTATTACAATAGGGGTTGTTTTTATAGCATCCCCAGGTCAGTTGTAGTATTGTTTGAACACTTTAAAGTCTACATTTTTATTTTGGTTTTGATTGGGCTTCCTGGTTCGATCAGTGGCTAGTTACTGGGTTCTGAAAGTTGTGGATAATTGATAGTTGCTTCAGAAACCTAATATAAAACACTCAAAATGTGATGGGAGGAATGTTTTTAATAATTCTAACCACTGTCAGTTGCTCAGGTAAGCATTCCAACCCTTTGTTCTTTTGCCCATCATACCACCTCCGAATAGATGCAGCTGTTTACAAACCAGTCTTGATCAGCCTCCGGGTCCACTCTGAAGCAGATCACAAGTAACCCAATGCCAGTTTCAGCCTGATTGTCGCTCCTCAGCGATGGCGTGGCATGCTACCCCCAGTGATGCCAGTGGTTAGACAATTTGCAAGCATTTCCTCCCATCAGCTTTTGTATGTTTTACGCAACCTAATATGGCATTGAGGCATGTCTTTATTTGAGTAAGTCATTAATTAGGAGGATATTTACTGCATGATTAGAGCACCTGATTCAGTGCATATTTTGAAACTGTTGGGTGTGAAGATTTTAGGAGCAACATAATTCTGCAGGCATTGAGTGGTTGGGCGAGTTGCTTGGTTAGTTGATATTAAGTTAAACTAAATCGATTGAGGGCATTGATTAGCTTTGTAAGGTACATGGATTTGTGAGTATTGGTATCTAATTTTGTTGGGTGTCCAAGTCAGAGTTTAAGGTCTTATTATTTGTATTTTTTTTTTTGACCGGAGCACATAACTGAGAATTATGTGCTTGCAACTGGCTGCCTTGACATGTCTGAATGTAGCACCTTATTCAGTGTTGATTAATTGGTGGCTGGGTGGGGCTTTCCGTTCCATAGTGTTGTGTGAATGACTGATTGGAGCTTTATTTTTCATGATGAGCAACGGTTACGTTAGATATCAATTTAGAATGGTTAATTTGGCTTCTGATCTAAAAAGTGAATAGCTTCTTGTGTGTGTGTATTTTTTTTTTAATAGCCATCTAAATGGCTGCACTTAGTCCTGACGCCCAGCCAAAGCTGCTTTTCACCCTTATTAGTTAAAAATTACACATTCCTCTGCATGAATGTTTTGGATCCAGACTATTTGGCGTCTCTTCTATTCATTCTTTGTCACTTGTTTTCTTCCGGCTTTAGGAATAATTTCATCATATTCAGTGGGGGCATGCCTCGGGCCAGCTATGGCGACAGACACTGTGTGACAGTTCAGCAGGGGAAGTCATTGGTCACACTGGACTTCACGTCTCGCGTCATTGACTTCTTCACCGTGTACAACACAGAGGTAGAGGAGGGTATGCAGTCTGCTATTTGAAAGAACAAACCTTGTTCTAGCCTTCATTTCTGCCAGCTCAATTCTCTTACATTTGATTTGTCTCAGCTGGTTTCTCTGGTCCTCCTGTTTATGCTTCCAGTTTTATTTTTCTACAGAGTTTGATGAACCAAGGGCCCTTGTGGTTTTGGTGGAAGAGGAGTTGGTTGTGATAGATCTGCAAACTCCTGGCTGGCCCACAGTCCCTGCTCCGTACCTGGCTCCTCTGCATTCCTCTGCCATCACATGTGCGTATCACATCGCGAATGTCCCCCTAAAGTTGTGGGAGAGGATCATCACTGCTGGCGAGCTTCAAAACCCCCATTTCTCATCTGTGGTAAGAGCTAAATAGTAGGCCTGTTTTTAACTGAAAACCGTTACAGTTCCTCATGTTGGGGAAGAGTCGGATGATTGAGGGATGTATTGTACAGCTGCCCTGTTGGCAGCTTGTTCAGAGGGGTCTTTCCTACGCTCTGCCATGTCTGTGGTCAAACCTCTAAATAGGCCCTGCCCAAACGTGCTGTTTTGTCTTTGTTCTGAGAAATATTTTTCAATGTTAAACCTTTTTGCATTCTCCATGTACTTCTTGGAGAAGAACTCTGGCTTCTGATTTCTCCTTCGATACAGAATAGGTGAGGACTGGTTAGCAGTGCCTAAGGGTATCCAGAGTTTAATGGACTCTAGTTGTAGCAATTGAGATATTTTAATATGATATCCAGGAGTCCCTGTAACACTATCACCCCAGATTAAAAACCAAATCCATTATTCAGCACTAAACTCTCAAGGTAGTGACACCTTCTTCTGGGAGATAATGTGGGTAGGAAATGCAGAACTTGGTAATACATTTATAATACTCATTAAATCCTTCTCCAGTCAGTGCTTTAACATTTTTATAAAGGAAAGTACTTTATAGAACAAAAGCTAAATACTCCACAGATACATGCAGATAACCAAAGCGTGAATCACATACTCTAAACATATTGCACAGTGAGGAACGAAATCGTAAATCCTGTATTTCTGTTATCTATGAGGTACAATATGACAATTTGCTTGACTGTATAACCCAACAGTTATAACTAGAAATACAACTAACAAGGCCTCTGGAAATAACATAAACTCATCCCGATCAACACAGTGAGGCCCACAGACTCTATCAAGATAGTCACAAAGTTATAAAGAAAGTCTACTACCCCCAGCCCACTGCCTCTGCTTAAACAGGCTAAAAATAACCTTCACATAAGTGTAATGCATTTAAACATTAGAGTCTATCATCTGAGAGACCACTAAAACCATTCTGGTTCATATTTTTCTTGGCACTAATTTCCTAGCTTCTTCTGTAACCCACAAACACATAGTCAAACGCTAGATTCCAGCCAATATTTTGCAACCGGTGCCGTCCTGCTCCAATATTCTGTTCCTAATGTCAAGCGCTTGCCGCAAGTACCAAGTTGCCGGGCCTCCTGACCTTCCTAAACTTGGTCAATCACTGTTTCTTCTCCTTCCTGAACAGCTGTGGTCTCCTTTTGTAGGCTGTATCCTCTTGCAGGGCTTACTTCCAGGACCTCTTTTCCACAGTGAATTGACCTCTTCTCTCAATGTGAATGCAACTCTCCCAATAGGAGTTGAACCATGTCCCTTGCACAGCTTCTTAGTCACCATGCCACTCAGCTGATGACTGAACGAGGCAGGTTCTTCTTCATTGGGACACCGACCAGCTCCCCTTTCTCACTAGCATGCAGTTACCCCTTTAGATAGTATACATCTGTCCATGTAGGTGTTTTGCGCAGCTTTTTCCCACCTCGTGAGAAAGCGAACAATCAAAGATCCTGATTCTGGAGTTCAAATATTTCCAGCCCACCCTGGCGCTAGTCTTTGAACTAAGGTCAGTTAGCCAGGATTTTCATACGCAGGATTTATCTTCGTTATGTAGATGTGAATTCCAGAGATCCCGCTCTGGAGCTAGTTTCAGGCAGTTTTCTGACATTTTATTTATTTCCCTCACACTGGTTTATCTAAAATCGACCATTCATATTTGCCAGGAAATCAGGTTAGAGATGATTGGTCCCCGACTTGGCAATTGTAGGATAAGGCACACAAGGAGAGATCTTCCCACTCAGCTACTCCACAACACAGTCTACAGTAACACTGTCGGGGGGGGGGGGGGAAATGAAGCTGGAAGGCGTAGGAACTATTCCTACTTTTCAACAGGCCCTCTGTCTCCTTTTTTTACTTTCACAAGTGCTTAGTCTACTTCGGAAGATTCTCAGGAATGTTCTTTCAGTCTGTATCCCTGTCTGGCATGTTCTCTCTATCTGTGAATCACTCCTACATAAGCAATCAAAGATGGATTCATGTCCCCGTATAGTAAAATGAAAGACCCAGTCCATGCTAACCTTCACCCACATGCAACATGTATAGTGCCCCTGCAACCTACCCAGAACTACTTTGCATTAAAATACGAGTAACTCCTATGCAATTTTAGCAGAGCTTGCAGTAGGTGAAACTTCATTAGGGAGCATCCCAACACAGCCGAGGCAAACATTCCAGTGTTCCAAAATTGAAAAAGTGGGAAATTTCAAGGGTTCGAACAATTTTTTTCTAACCTCATGCCTTAAAAGTTCAGCAGCCTCTATTATCGAAGGTGGAAACTTAGTCAAGTTCCTGTTTTGGATGAATATATCCTACTTTGTGTTTGTGATTCGTCCAGAATATGATTTAAAATATTTTGTGAAACTGTACAGGAAAAAACAAGGGTAATACTTTGAGTAAATGTCATCTTGGTCCAGCTATAAAAATCTGTAAACTCTCTGTTCTTTGAAGTCCGCACAGTGCACCATGAGGGCTTATTCATTCAAGAAAAGATTTTGTATAATACTCTTAAGTGGAAAAACATGAAGCCTCTCAATTTATTCAATTGTAGTCTAGTTAATTGTAGGGGTTTATAATTAACTCTACAATGGATTTGGCCCTATGTAATTATCTGTTCCAGTGGAATTGGTTTAAAAGAAATGTGGTTAAGGTAAGCCCAGACTGAAATGATTATACTGACATATACTGACTGGAATGGGCAGGGCGATCAGTGGGGCTGAATACTACTTCCTGACTTGACATGACATGCCATTTCATACTTGTCAATGTCCAGGCAACAAAATCAACAGAGAGATAGTACTCCAGATGATATACGACCCGATGGCTATCAGTCTGTCAACAAGAAACCCATCCGAAGGTCAACCAGTTCATAGAGCAACGGAAATGCAAAGTACTTTGTGTTTAAGGGAGGGATAATTCTACACACTAAAAAATCTGACATTTTGCTTTTATAGACCTGTGACTGAAAGCGTGCAGATATACGATTTAGGTGAGGGTAACATATACACTCAGGGATTCAGAGAGAGACACTACGGAAGATGAACATGGTAGTGACTGAACTCCTACAGACACTACTGGTCATGGTTGGAGAATTTAAAGCAGTAAGGGATAGTGAGTTGGATAACTCTATCGCCCAAAATACTAGTTGCATCTGAGTCCCACAACAATACATGGATTTATAAAGGTCATGGGTGTCAGGCCTTTTTGAGAGGGCTCAGAGGCAAACTGGATTTCTCCAGCTACTCTGGAGAGCATAACTCTTAAGGATTTTCTTTTTAGGTCTCGCCTAGACGAAAGCAAAAGCGAAAGCTTTTGCTGTCTAGGGAGACAACTTATGTTGCCGCTTTCTGGGGAATGAAGGGGAATGTGGACAGCAGACTGTTTCGAATTTCTTCTGCTGGAGATTAGACCTCGTGAGCGCGCCTTGACTGTATCTAATGCGTGTGTTTTGTTTTTTTGAACGTGGGCCGGGCGCTTGCTTCAGTCAGTTTCACTTTGAAGTGCAGGCGTCAATGCGTCTGGTAGTTCTTTATGTGGAGTGCCTTTTGACCTCGTGAGCGCGCTTTGCCTGCATCTAATGTGCACACACACGTACACATACAGAGACATTCCCCCCCGCCCTGCCGCATACACAGAAGCGCCCCCGGCCGCCGCATACATGCAGAGACATCTCCCCCCCCCTCCCCCGCCCCCGCCGCAGCTCTCCCCCCCTCCCCCGCCCCCGCCGCAGCTCTTCCCCCCCCCTCCCCCGCCCCCGCCGCAGCTCTCCCCCCCCCCCCGCCCCCGCCGCAGCTCTCCCCCCCTCCCCTGCCCCCGCTCTCTCCCCCCCTCCCCCGCCCCCGCCGCAGCTCTCCCCCCCACCTGACAACACTTACCGGCTCCGGGCTCTGCTGGCGGGGGCTACACGAGAGCTCCCGCTCCTCGGGGCTCTTTCCGCAGCACTTCTCTTTGCTCCTGGTGTGACTCCTCAGCTCTGCAGCTCTTCTCCGGGGCCGCGGGACAAAAGCTACTCCTCTGCGCAGGCGGCTCCGGGGCACTCCGCAGCTCACGGGAGCCCCGGGCCGCGGGAAGACTTTTCCTCTCCTTTCTCGGGTGCTCGAGGAGGCGGGACTTCCGGCCGGGCCGCGATGCAATTGGCTGTCCGGCCGGGCGTTTTCTTCATTTGTCTCTTCCTTTTTAATTTGCTTCTCTTCCCGTGTTAAACGCATTGTTTTGCTTGTTTTGTTCTTGGGCTGATAAATATGCATGTGTTTTGATGCATGTCCGCATACACATCACGTTGTGGTCTTCAGGATCATGATGCATAAGCAGGTAAACATGAACATGTTATTTTTTTTTATATTTGTGGTGATGCTGCGAAGTATCAGGTATATCAGTGCCTGTGATGTTCGGCTGACGAAGCGCTGCCATATTGCCGTGCTTCCCACACTGAGTGCGCAGTGCAGGCTCTGACAAGTCCCAAGTAGGGGGTGCGAGGCAGCTAGTGAGTACGTGAAGCGGCACCAGAGACTTGGGAAGCCGGGCGGTGTGGGGAATAGGCCATGGGCCCTACCGCGGCTCCTTTTCTGATGTGGGCGATTGCCCTTCAATTAGTAAAACTGAAATCATCTTGAAATAGCTGTTCTTTTAGAAGAGAGATTTTTGCATGGCCAAACCATCTATTTATTACTGTTTCTTCTACAAAAACCGTGTCTCTTTCTTCTGCGTGTGTCCCAGAGCCATATGGTTGTTTATTTAATATTGCCAGAACAACTGGCAAAAGCAGCTCCGCGCTTGCAACCTGTGACTGCTTTGAGGAGGAGAACTGACTACATTATTGCGGACCCTGACCTAACTACCGGTCTCCTCTCCTCGTAAGAGTACCCCCCAACGAACGGTGCAGCCATTAGCCAAGGTAGGCTCTCCTGAGGCCCAACATTACTCCCCCCCCCCCCCCCCATTGTAGCACTGCCAGGTGCCAGGCACCCAACATACAATCTTCCTTGCTCCCTGCCGTGAACGGGGGGAAGGGGACAGCCTCCTTTCCACTATTCACGGCGCAATTAGCCTCCTGTAAACTCCTCATTGCCGCACTGCCAGACACTCACATCTATGCACACTCCGCCAGCCGGGTGTGCCCACAAGCGGGCCACCGACTGTTCGTTCCACACCGCCGGACTGGTACATCTTATCTCCGGCGTGCCACACTTGTATGTTACACTCCTGCTATTGTAGGGATGGCGCCAATCCATAATTACTGAGTGCCGCACCCTGTAGCGCCTGGCGTCACAACTCCCCCCTACCCCACCAGATGTGAGGGAGCCCACTCAGCATAGAAGGCCCCACCCCTTTCTCCTTATCTTAAAATCCTCCTCCTGGGCAGCCTCGCTCCCCCCTTAACCTTGTAATTAGACCCTTTATTGTCTCTTCTTTAAGTTGCTGAAATGAGGGCCCCTTGCCCCTACCTTCCCCCCACCCCTTTGCTCCCACCCTCCCCCCACCCTCTTGCTCCCACTTTTGTCTCACTCTAACCTGACTCTGGTATTGTGCGTTTTTACATGAGCCCCGTTGCTACACACCGGGACAAAGTCCATTTTTAGGTTTCGACCTGGCGATCTGCGCAAGCAGTTCGCGCAGGTGAAATCTTTTGTTTACCATATTGGCTATTGGAACGTCCCCCACCTCCCATTGGCTAGCTCCATAAATGGAGGCTAGCCATTGGGAGCCGGATCTGTCCGTCAAGGCCGGACCAGATTCGGGGGCGTTCCCGCGATTTTTTCCCTCTCCGCCTCTGCGATGTTGTCATCGCGGCGGTGGGCGGAGCTTCGTTTTTTTTCCTTCCGTGTTTGTTTTGGTCATTCCATGCGAGGAAGCCCAGGTGAGTGCTTGTTTTTTAGTGGTGGAGCACGTGAATTCAGTGTACGTTAGTTAAAAATACATGATGAAAAGACAGGCCACGATCTGGCTGTTCATCAAGTGCATGGGCGCTAAAACTAATTTTTGCCCCTTTATTTGTAGTGAGGACTACGCAGTGGTTTGTCTGATGTGAAATTGCTCGGCTGATCCCCTTTGTTGCAGCATGCATAACTTTTCATTCTTTCAGTTCGACTTTACAGTCCGTTTTAATAATGTCCTTAAAATTGCGGGTGTTCAGTACCCAAACGGCCTAAATAGACTCGTATGGGCTAAGCATCTCGTGCCCCTCGTGAGACACTTGTAAAACTGCTCATAAGATTTGCAACAGGGAGTTTTTTCATGGTTTGGCATTTTTCGTTATGCATTACAGTTGAATTTATATAGCGCTTCATATCCTAACCGCACTGCAAAGCGCTGAAGAGCATCATAGAGAGTGCAGAGTGGAGAGTGCATGGGGAGTGCAGAGTGCATGGAGAGTGCAGAGTGCATGGAGAGTGCAGAGTGCATGGAGAGTGCAGAGTGCATGGAGAGTGCAGAGTGCATGGAGAGTGCAGAGTGCATGGAGAGTGCAGAGTGCATGGAGAGTGCAGAGTGCATGGAGAGTGCAGAGTGCATGGAGAGTGCAGAGTGCATGGAGAGTGCAGAGTGCATGGAGAGTGCATAGGGAGTGGAGAGTGCATAGGGAGTGGAGAGTGCATAGGGAGTGGAGAGTGCATAGGGAGTGGAGAGTGCATAGGGAGTGGAGAGTGCATAGGGAGTGGAGAGTGCATAGGGAGTGGAGAGTGCATAGGGAGTGCAGAGTGCATAGAGAGTGCAGAGTGCATAGAGAGTGCAGAGTGGAGAGTGCATAGGGAGTGCACAGGGAGTGGAGAGTGCATAGGGAGTGCACAGGGAGTGGAGAGTGCATAGGGAGTGGAGAGTGCATAGTGCATAGGGAGTGGAGAGTGCATAGTGCATAGGGAGTGGAGAGTGCATAGTGCATAGGGAGTGCAGAGTGCGGAGTGGGGAGTGGAGAGTGCATAGGGAGTGGAGAGTGCATAGGGAGTGCAGAGTGGAGAGTGCATAGGGAGTGCAGAGTGGAGAGTGCATAGGGAGTGCAGAGTGGAGAGTGCATAGGGAGTGCAGAGTGGAGAGTGCATAGGGAGTGCAGAGTGGAGAGTGCATAGGGAGTGCAGAGTGGAGAGTGCATAGGGAGTGCAGAGTGGAGAGTGCATAGGGAGTGAAGAGTGGAGAGTGCATAGGGAGTGAAGAGTGCAGAGTGCATAGGGAGTGCATAGGGAGTGCAGAGTGCATAGGGAGTGGAGAGTGCAGAGTGGAGAGTGCATAGGGAGTGGAGAGTGCATAGGGAGTGCAGAGTGGAGAGTGCATAGGGAGTGCAGAGTGGAGAGTGCATAGGGAGTGCAGAGTGGAGAGTGCATAGGGAGTGCAGAGTGGAGAGTGCATAGGGAGTGCAGAGTGGAGAGTGCATAGGGAGTGCAGAGTGGAGAGTGCATAGGGAGTGCACAGGGAGTGGAGAGTGGAGAGTGCATAGGGAGTGCAGAGTGCATAGGGAGTGGAGAGTGCATAGGGAGTGGAGAGTGGAGAGTGCATAGGGAGTGCATAGGGAGTGCAGAGTGGAGAGTGCATAGGGAGTGCAGAGTGCATAGGGAGTGGAGAGTGCATAGGGAGTGGAGAGTGCATAGGGAGTGGAGAGTGCATAGGGAGTGGAGAGTGCATAGGGAGTGGAGAGTGCATAGTGAGTGGAGAGTGCATAGGGAGTGCAGAGTGGAGAGTGCATAGGGAGTGCAGAGTGGAGAGTGCATAGGGAGTGCAGAGTGGAGAGTGCATAGGGAGTGCAGAGTGGAGAGTGCATAGGGAGTGGAGAGTGGATAGGGAGTGCAGAGTGGATAGGGAGTGCAGAGTGCATAGGGAGTGGAGAGTGCATAGGGAGTGGAGAGTGCATAGGGAGTGGAGAGTGCATAGGGAGTGGAGAGTGCATAGGGAGTGGAGAGTGCATAGGGAGTGCAAAGTGGAGAGTGCATAGGGAGTGCAGAGTGGAGAGTGCATAGGGAGTGCAGAGTGGAGAGTGCATAGGGAGTGCAGAGTGGAGAGTGCATAGGGAGTGCAGAGTGGAGAGTGCATAGGGAGTGCAGAGTGGATGGGGAGTGCAGAGTGCATAGGGAGTGCAGAGTGGAGAGTGCATAGGGAGTGCAGAGTGGATGGGGAGTGCAGAGTGCATAGGGAGTGCAGAGTGCAGAGTGGATGGGGAGTGCAGAGTGGATGGGGAGTGCAGAGTGGATGGGGAGTGCAGAGTGGATGGGGAGTGCAGAGTGCATAGGGAGTGGAGAGTGCATAGGGAGTGGAGAGTGCATAAGGAGTGCAGAGTGGATAGAGAGTGGAGAGTGCATCCCCTCTACTTCTCTTCTATGGACACTTGTACTTCTTCTACTTCTCCACCAGCACAGTGTGTGTTTCCACTCGCCCGTGGCACTGGAGACTGAAGCACATCCTTCTTAGGGTGACAACCGTCTAGCTGGTCATTATGGACACTCTTTCCAGTTCTGTACTTTTATGTGATCACACTATGCATTATGGGGGGTGTAGTGTTGTTTTGATTCCATTAGAACACAGCTGAAAACAATGATTTGTAGATAAAAACTCTAGTCCCACTAAATCTTGGAAGTGCTTATTCACACACACACACACATGCATGCACGCACATATGCAAACACACTCTCTCTCCCTCAACAGGTGCACTACCTCCTCACAAGCACGGACAGCAAGCGTCGCCTTAATGTGCCACCCCAGCACGGTTTAACCCCCTCAGCTGTCAATTGGCCGTCTGTCACGTGACACCTGCAGACCAGACTCTGAATTTCTTCAGTGAAATCCAGTAGGGTACAATAGGTCTTACATTTGCAAGAGATTAAGCTGTTGGCAATGTAAATGACAATGCCATTTATTTATCTGTTTTCAAAACCAACACATAAATAAAAATTTTGTCATTTACAATGCCAATAGCTCTAACTTTGGCAAAGGCGAAACCGTTGCATTGTAAATGCTTGTTAAAAAATTTCTTTGGTACTCCGGGAAGTTTAAACAATCTGCCCTAGATCACAGAAGGTTGATCATGGCGAAATCCGACCCTTATTCGTACCCCCCACCCCGGCTTCAAAATCAGCAACTTTGAGCACAAGGCCCTGTTCCGTACCCCTTGGTCCTCAATATTGCCTACTGTTGACTCCCTTAATAACCTTGTGCTCCTAACCCCCATTTAGTAATCTGCCAAACCGAGCATCCAGCAGCCCAAGCAACCGTTCCCCTTCACAAGCGTTATCCCTGCACCCAAGCCTTTTGTACCCAGACGTCCCTACACACCCCACCTGCTGTCCATTGAACATTACTGTCGTACACCTAATCTGTCACAAATTGTAACATGTTAGTGGCCTGAGCCCCGCATCCCTCCATCGCCTCTGCAATAGTATAGGGCACCCAGACAGTTTCGGAACTACACGTACAAAGATCAGATTAACTGCCCCTTCACCACACCCACCAGTACCTTTAACTTTGGACAGATGTAACAAAGAACTATTGTGAATGGTTATTTTTTCCAATAAGAATTTCGTGCAGGGAGTGTCACAAAGTAACAATAACAGAAAAAGTAATACAGAGGACAGGGTTTTAAGTACAATGAAAAATGTGGGTGTTAGGGTTCTCTAAAGAGCCGTAGCCGAAAAGCGTGTCTTTTACAAGTAGGTGTAAAATATGAACTAAAAACACTTTTGATGCAGCATATAACCACACTGGTGTTTAGGTGCCTCTGTGTTTTCGTTAATCCTTCCAAATATATGGCACACAAGGATATCATGCCACTGTTGGCTTTACCAATTCTTGTTAGCACTGAATTGTGTTCAATATCGAGGTCTTCCCCTTCATTTCCTTCTGCTAGTCTCTCTACGTATGTCACCTACGCCCTTTTTTGTCCACCACAATGGTGTAAAACAAACAGTTGAACCCCCAGACCCCGTAGAATGTGATGGGACCCCCAGGTTTTCCTTACCTCACAGATATCCATTGGCCTTGGCCTGAATGAGGGCCCTGAAAGGTTGGGCGCGTACTCGATGGCACCCCACCCCCATCTGCAAGGGCATCTATTATGCTACTGTTCCACAAATCTTTTCCTGCATTTCTTCTATCTACACGGCTCATCCTTCACCTCTTCCTCTATCACAGTATTTTCGCTCAGTTTCTGGACATACTTTCTTTTATCTACTCCACTTCACCATCCTCTCTCATTCCTTCTCACACATATCCACAAAAGCTGCACAGTCCTTTCCTTTGGCCCTATCAATATTTCGCAAGCTGTTTTCCTCCTTCATACACTTCTGGACAGAATCTTAATTACCAGTACCCTGTGCTCTCTGCAGAGAGGCCAAAGACTGGATGAACATGTTGTCTGAACATCATTATGACTAGGGCTCCCGGTTTTATGGTATTTTTTTTCATTTACATTTCCGTCTGTATTTATCCATGTTTTTTTGCACTAATTTTATCTGTATTTATCCATATTTATTTGGGGTTTTCTGAAGAAATGAAGCTGACATTAGTATATTTCCACATTTATTTAACCGATAAATATGCACTCATGCTTGAATGCCTGACAAGTTTTAATGCTGTGAACATCCATAGAAGATAACTCAGTGCACTTATACAACAAGCATTTGCAATGCAATAAGTCTCGCATTTGCGATAGTTTAAGCTAATGGCATTGTAAACGACAATGCCTTTTATTTATGTTTTTAAAACCAACACTTAAATTAAAGGCATTGTCATTTACAATGCCAACACCTCAAACTCTCACAAGTGCGAGACCTATTGCATTGCAAATGCTTGTTTATTTTATTTTTTGGGTCAAATGTAAGTGTTACAATACAGAGAAAAAGCATGGACTGTGCCAGGCAGCTTACTTCTCAGCCCCTTCCACAGCACCACCAATAAAGCAGCAGTAGTTTACGTGGGAAGGTCATGGCATGTTGGTGGGAGTAAGGATGTCCCTTTTTAGGTTTCGCCTGGGGCACGGAGCTTTAGCTCCGCCCCCAGGAGAAATCTTTAGTTTTGCAGTATGGGGGACTTGAATACGCCCTCTGTTCCATTGGCTAGCTCCATAAATGGAGGCTAGCCATTGGAACAGAGATCTGTCCGTCATGGCCGGACCAGATTCCTGGGCGTTCCTGCATTTTTTTTCGCTCTCCACCCTTTTTGCATCGTCATTGGGCGGTGGGCGGAGTTTCTTTTTTTCTTTTTGCTGTTTGTTTTCCTCATTTCATGCCGACCACGGCCGCCGGAAGAAGTCCAGGTGAGTGCGTTCCTTCCCCCCCCCCCTCCCGCTGTCCGTGTCTTTCCCGCCCCCCCCCCCGCTGTCCGTTCGCTTTCCCGCCCCCCCCCCCCCTCCCGCTGTCCGTGCCTGTGGTGTGATTGCACCGCAATACGAGGTGCTTGTTTTTAGATAGTGAACAAAAGGTCACCGTTTGAGTGAGGAATTACATTACTGAGTCGCTTACGGTAAAATATCGGCCTGTGCTGTTTCCAAGCAACTTTTCATCATCGTCTTGGCAAGCGAGTAAGAAATGGCGTCCATATCTGAAAGTACCATGAATGACCCCCACGACCCCCTCCTCACTCGGCAAAGGCCGCTCGTGACAGGGTTAAGCGTTCCTTTCCACAGTCTTGTATCTAGTCCAGGCGGCTCCGGGCTCGTTGCCTTAGGCAGAGTGTTATCATGTTTATTCTGCCCATTTGTGCCAATGCTGATACGGCAAAATCCCGCGGTATGCGGCTGTGACAGGCAGGCCTGGCACGTCGACACCTTCATGAGGCACGAGTGCTCATTCGTGGGTGAGGGGAATACAACTACGCGTCGCTGCCGAACCAGACACTGAGCATATTAATCATCGTGAAGTAATGTGGACTGATTCCACAGGAAACCATCCGGAAGAACTGTCGAGACATAATAAATTCGGGACCCAAAGTTTATTTCGATACGTGACAACAAGACTATAATGCTTATTATTGGTGTTTTCATACGTAGTGTGTGCCACGGTTAAAGCCAATGTTATTAATAATAACCTATGAGGCTACCCAGGCGGCCCACAGGATGTGAAACTGTGCTAACTCCTTCTAACTGCCCTACCCGGCACCACTAGACTGAGTGCAGGGTAGAATGAGGGTACGCCAGCCTCGGGTATAACAATGGGCTGTGTTGCTCCGGTTGGAAAAGATACGAATTCGCACGTCCTGGTTACTCTTGCATCATTACTCTGTGTGACATGAATTGAGAGATAAGCTAGGAACAGTCAGTTATGAAGAAAATAATCAAAAGCTTTGGGGAATAACAGTAAAGACGAGTTAAAACATGCACACAAACATGCACAAGCATTCCTCCATGAAACATTCAAACTCAACAGTGATGAGAGACCGCTCCAAGGACAGGCATCCAAATACACCGATACATATTAATCACAATCTCACAGATCCTGCATAACAAGTAATACATATACACATCTTTACACGTAATGGGGTGCTCACATGTCGCTGCCCTGTGGGTAGGGCAATAGTGAAAAGCAGAGTGGCAGCTGCTCCGTCTTACATGCTAAAGTCCCCTCGCAGCCTCCTTTACAAAGGGAGACCGGGATCTCCTGCAGGTGGTGCAGTGAGGGAATTCACCTACCTGCAGGGGGATGTCTAAGAGGTGTCCATGAATGAGAACTCCCCCCCCCCCCCCCTTCAAAGGGCACCTGCAGGTGGTACTCAGAGAGATGTGCCTCACAGTGTCCCCCTGATGGCCTCTTTGCTTCTGCGCCTACGTCCATCCATAATATGGTGTAGGTGAATAGGGAACGCTTTTCTCTCTTTTGCCTGTGGCCAAGCCCCTTTGCAAATAAGGGAATTCTCCCTTAAGATCAAAATGTGTGCTGGTGCGATCTGTAACCCCTTCTGTAATACCAAAGGGCCTCCAGGGAGCAGAAAGGAGGAGTCCACGCTCGTTGTGGTTGAGGGGACTTTAATTATTATGATCCCAGATACACACACATTGGTGGATTTGCACTGATTTCTAAGGAGTATTGCTTGAAATATGGTGAATTCCAAAATTGCAAACATCTTAGATGGAAGCTTGCGCTAAACAGATTTACTCACTTGTTTGTTCATTTGTGCATACACACACAAATGTATGCACAGGCACACCCGCCCCCCCCCCCCCCTATTAGCAGCCCACCTCAAAAAGCATACATGAATATTAATGTACAAAACATGCAAAAGGACAAATCCAATGCAATTACCTTATTTTTTGTCAGAACACTTTTAGGAATCTGTTGTGGAAATGTTTAATGTATTAGATTTATACTTGTCATGCCCTGTGTTTGTGTGTATGAAGCCTTTAGCTGTCATCGGCAGACTCTTTACAAGTATTATGTAATCTGGGGGGTGTGACTGGGTGTTGTTAATTAAATTTGTGACACAGTGCATTCTCTGGGCCCCACTATTCACCCATATGGTCAACGTTAGTGACTGTACCACCTTCCCGAAGACTTGGACGGAGTCCATCATTGTCCCAATATTCAAGAAGGGAAATCACCAAGATCCTGGTTGTTATAGACCTATTTCCCTTCTTGACTCCATTGTGAAGGTGGCAGGTCGAGTTGTCCTGCAGCGACTACAGGACTGGGCAATAGAAAATAATGTTCTGTCCGATCTCCAGTACGGGTTTCGGGAGGGTTTGGGAACCCTGGAACAGAGTCTAAACCTGGCAATGATCGTTGGGAAATACACAGGAGCCAAAAAAGGGAGACTATACTTAGTCTTCGTCGATTTGACCGCAGCATTTGACTCTGTAATCCATGCAAAGTTATGGGGGACTCTTGCCGACCTTGGTGTGGATCCTAATATTATTGCCTTCCTGCTCCATTTTTATGAGGGAGCTTCAGCCAGTGTAAGATACGGGGTGGCCGGCCAGTGCACAGCAGGATTTCCTGTTAGAAGAGGGGTCAGGCAGGACTGCGTCCTGGCCCCCTTTCTTTTTAATTTATACATCAATGGTCTGGCTGAGGCACTCCTTAAGAGTGGGCATGATTTTCCCCAAGTAGGTTGGAGACCTATACCGGCTCTCCTCTACGCAGATGATGCAATTTTACTGGCATGCACAGGTAATGGGTTAAAAGGGTCCTGACCAGTTTTAACACCTTTATGCTTGACTTGAGCCTAAAGATTAATCTTTCAAAAACTTTTACAATGAACTGTGCTACTGGAACCCGGGGCATTACGGGTGAAGTATAATATCTGCCCAGGATCATACCATTTGGTCAAACAAGAGGAGGCACTATTAATCCCCAAATGTTCCAGTGCTGGTGATGGACAGGACCTGTAGCCGACACGTCCTACGTGAGTGTAAGAGAATAAAGCTGTAGTTGGCTGACAACCGCTTAGAGTTATGGTATTAGTATGGGCGAGAGGGCTATATATTAATTGATATTACTAAATAATGCCCCGGCTAACTGTAGGGAGCCCTTCTTAGCTTAGCTAGATATATACAGTAGTGCGCTGGTTGGGTTGTTCCGTACCTGTGGGCTATAAACTGTAGATTCTACTTGAAGGTGCAGTTATCTTTACGGGTTCAATGAGGGGTGTGGAATGATGTAGTTATCTAGGGAATAGCCATATTTGAAACTGCCTTCTGAAGTTTATATGCTCCAGAATGCTTCGAATCTTGACTGGTAGTGAGTTCCAGAGCTTAGTGGTTTGTACCGAGAAAGCAGTGCCTCCTACAGGTAATTTATGGTAAGGCGGTGTGATAACTGGTGGAAGCCTGGACCGCAGTGTCCTGTTTTTGTTTGCATTGCCTGATTGTAACTTTTTTTAAAATTGCTTGTATTTAACTTTAAGTTGAGTAATGGTAGCACCTGTTATTTAGAGGGCTTAGAAGCAGAACTATGATGTGAGGCCCTATATAAAGTAAATATTACTTCTTTGGGTCTGTCATGACTTCCCCTGCACATGTACTCGAGCGGCTTTGTCGTGTTACTGCATATGAACGCGCTTTGAAGCTGTCTCACAGGTGACACCTGGTATTTGTAAAAACCCTATTCAAAGGCTATACAAAGAGAACGTGATCTCCATGTAGTAATAGAGCATTGCACTGGGTGCAGTTGTGTTACGGCATACAGATGCACTGAGCTACTGTCACAGAGCTGGTGCCTGGGATATATAAAGTTGCGGTCTATGTTTATAAAGTGGTTGCAGCGAATGCATAGGGCACACCCCTGTGTCTTATGAACTTAATACATTGCTCCTCGCAGCTCAGTTTATGTAACAGGGTCCAGTTTTTTAATTCTATCTGTGTATGTGTGTGGCTCTGGATATATATGTGTAGCTCAAAGTGTGTATGTGTGTGTGGCTCTGGGATGGTGTGTGTGTGGCTCTGGGGGAGGTGTGTGTAGCTCTGGGAGGAGTGTGTGGCTCTGGGGGGGGTGTGTGTGGCTCTAAGTGTGCATGTGTGACTAGGGAGTGCAGAGTGACTAGGGAGTGCAGAGTGACTAGGGAGTGCAGAGTGACTAGGGAGTGCAGAGTGACTAGGGAGTGCAGAGTGACTAGGGAGTGCAGAGTGACTAGGGAGTGCAGAGTGACTAGGGAGTGCAGAGTGACTAGGGAGTGCTAGAGAGTGCAGAGTGCTAGGGAGCGACTAACGAGTGCTAGGAAAAGACTAGAGAGTGCTAGGGAGTGCACAATGCTAAGAGGTGCGGAGTGACTAGGGAAGCTAGGGAGTGCTAGGGAGTGCACAGTGCTAGGGAGTGTAGAGTAACTAGGGAGTGCTATGGAGTTTTAGAGACTGCAGAGATTAAGCTAATAACAATGTAAGTGACAATGCCATTTATTTATCTGTTTTCAAAACCAACACATAAATAAAAATGTTGTCATTAACAATGCCAATAGCTCAAACTTTTCCAAAGGCGAAACCATTGCATTGAAAATGCTTGTTTATACAGGCCTGGAAGACCGTCAATTTGAACTGCTGCGTTCTACAAATTGTAAAGGAGTGCACCCGACCCTTCTATCAGCATTCTCCAAGCTGTCTTCTCCACCCCTCTCAGGTTCCAGAAGAACCCCTGTGGATCCTGTAGCAGGAGCTAGATATCATTCTGCAGAAAAGGGCAATAGAATTGGCCCAGAGCAAGAACTGGGATTGGGTCATACTCTCTGTACTTTATAGTTTCCATGAAGGACAGCAGTCTGCTTCTAATAATCGATCTCTGGGTCCTGAATTGGTTCCACCACCTCCTGTTCATCGGGTGGAACTAAATACCATCTCGCTCAGAGCTTTTATTCCTCTACAGAGAATGTGATCTATAATCTCACCTGAATGCCCTTAGTTTGCTCTGTCTTTAATCTTTCTGCATCCTCCTAGTCACTCATTGCCTGCTGTCAGATGAAGGCGCTGCAGCGCTTCCTTCTCAGGCAGTGGTTCCAACATAAAGGGTGATCAGGAAGAATCAATTGTGATCTCACAGCTGGTGCAGCAGAGTTGAATTGAATGGAAAGAAAGGATATCCTGTTGCAAGGACGATCTTTCAGCTCCCCTCCGCAGTGAGCATGATGGTAATGGGCACATCCACCTTCGAGTGGAGAGCACATTTGGAAGATCTGGAGATCAAACTTCTGGTCTCCAGAAGAGCAGAGTTGCCATATTGGTCGGCTGGAACTGAGGGCAATCCAATTGGCTGTTAAGGCCTTCCTCCAGCACTTTGTCAGATGGTCCAGATCTTGATTGATAGTACAACCGCAATGTGGTATATGAACAAGCAGGGAGGAGTAGGATTCCTGATTCCGTCAAGAAGCTCTGAGATTCTAGGCCTGGGCACACCAGCATGGTCTGTAGATGGGGGTCAGCTATCTGGAAGGTTCACCAGAACCGACATTCATTCTACATCATCTTGCCGATCACAAGTTGTGTCTCCATCCGTAGGTAGCACACGCCATCTTTGGGGCACACCACACTTGAACCTCTTTGCCACTCAAGACAATGCGCATTGCCCGAACGTCTCATAACATCAATCGCAGGTAGTCATGTGGGATGTATTGTCATGTCATGTGGGATGTATTGCAGTTGAAGTGGAAGTTTCCCCTCAACTGCACACTTTCCTGCCTCCCTAACCTCCTTGATTCCTCTGGTTCTGAGGAAGGTTTGCCGGGATTTGGCCCAAGTCATTCTTATTGCCTTAGAATGGCCACCGAGGCTGTGGTGAAAAGACCTTTGGGACCTGTTGATTGAGACCGCTCTTCCGCTTCCACATAAAGTGGTCCCCATCGTTACAGCCTACACTTTGTGCATGGATATTAAATGTGGGAAGTCTGAGTGCCTTTCTGCTACCACCAGAAGTGGTGGACCAGGTCCTTTTATCACTTCTCCCTTCCACGAAGTCTATTTACTTGGGAAGATAGAATTTGTTAAGTGTTCTTGCCAACAAACTACAGTTTGCGCTTTTCTTGGCATAATAAGGCTGTGCGTTTGCTTTAGTCAGGTTCTACCTCTCGGCTCCGCCTGCTTTCCTGTGTTGACCAGATCAACCCTCTCTGTTTAAGCCAAAATTGGTGATCACATTTCTGAAAAGCCTGAGAAACCTGTATCTGCCAGTGCCTGATATAATGCCTCAGTTTGACTTTACTCTGATATTTCTTATTGAGGACTCCTTTTGAGCCCATGCACATTTACCAGTAGAGGCTACTGACTTTAAAAAACGTTTTCCTATTTGCTGTCATCCCAGCTTGCCAAACTAGGAAGTTGCAAACCTTGACTTTCCAACCCCCCCCCAACCACCTCCCCCTTTATGTTTTTATTTCCAGACAAGTTGATGATACTAACTAAAGCTGTATTACTCTACCGTCGTTTTTGCAACCAATTTGGAGGATAAATATGAAGTTCATATGAGCACACTAGGCTCCTGTGACCGTTGCTAGTTTGATTGGCAGAGGTTGAGAGCAGAGGGTGGCATGACCACTTGTGAGTGAAAGAATGGAGATAGATTTTTTCATAGCTGAGGCCTTTCGAGACCCCTTCCAGAACGTCTGCAAACCCAGAACGGGCTGTGATTGTGTGATGTGCAGGCATTCTGCTCAATCGGACTCATTGAGCATGAGATGAAAGTTGAGGAGATGATAATTGCAGTCCTGTTGGCCGTTGCGCAGTTGCAATCACACAAAACACAGAGACACAGCGGCCTAACGATTGAATTTCAGAAAAAAAGGTACCTGTTGCAGTGTCAGCCCAACCAATGCT
This sequence comes from Lissotriton helveticus, assembly GCF_964261635.1. Classification (NCBI taxonomy): domain Eukaryota; kingdom Metazoa; phylum Chordata; class Amphibia; order Caudata; family Salamandridae; genus Lissotriton; species Lissotriton helveticus. The sequence goes on along the minus strand of NC_136071.1, from coordinate 227,934,304 downwards.
GAATATGCTTTTATTATCTCGCCAGTACTGAATCAGTAGTTATCAAAGGACATTTTGACTGCAACAATTGTCCTGATAATTAAAGAAGGGAAAACCAATGGATGATTGTGCATCCTGCCGATCCATCTCTCTGAAAAATAGTGAAGCGAAACTACTGGCCAAAATTCGAGCCTACAGATTGATCCCAATAATAGCTAAATTGGTTAATCGGGACCAATCTGGAGGCATTCCCCAGAGATCCAGGTAACTCAGTCTGAGACAACTGCACAATAACCTAGCCTATGACACTTGGTGAAAGAACCAACCACAGTAGCCTTGTTAGACTCCAGCAAAGCGTTCAGTTTGATAGAATTGCTCTTTAAGTTTTGAGTCCTAGGAAAAAATGGGATTTGGACCTTCAGCTCGGGGATTAGATTGTTTTATAATAGAACATTGTCCACGGTGAGGTTAATGGGGCTACATCTAGAAACTTTCCCATCTATTATAACACAGCTCACAAAAAGAGGTTTCTTGGTGCAAATGTTAAAATTGAAATCGATTGTGACATGGTATGTGTGTGTCAAGGGTGATCTATCTGTGTCGTTGGAGGAAACTTACCCTACCGCTTCCTCTTTACGATGACTCCCTCTCATTAGAGCTGACGTTGTGTAGAGTTAAGGGGGATTTTAAATTAATTTGTTTAAATGTATTTATTTTAATAAAAATACATACAATGTTTTAAAGTTTATAATGTATGTAAGTTTATTTTGAAGAGGCGGGAGTTGCGCAGGGGGTCTGTTTTAGGGCTATGGGGAGGGGTAGTTTTTAGAAGGGCTGGGTGTGGAGGGGGTATTCGTCCGCTTCTAGGGCTCAGGGGAGAGGTAGTTTAAAGAAGGGGTGAGTCGCACAGGGATCCGTTTCTAAGGCTCTGGGGAGGGGCATTTGTTAGAAGGGTTTGGAGGAACCGATTTTAGGACTTTGGGCATAGAAAATCTTTACCACGAATATCCCCTTAACATGCATGGTTTTACAACGAAATTGGTTGTAAATGTTTGCGTGGTAAAGGTATATTTGTAGTAAAGGTTATGTGTGGTATTGGCATTCGCATTGGAACGCGTTCATTTACCACGCATGCATTACAACATCATACAACCATTGAGAGGTGTTTGTGGCTGAGTATTAATTAGCATAAGTACCTCTGTTTCCCCATGGGTGGTGGAAACGAATGGTCCCACTCCCTAACTGTGGAGTACAACCACTTTATACGCCTGGGACTGTCTATATAAACTTACCTTGCTGCTACACAGATTGAAAATAGACCTATCCCGGGACGGGCAGCGCTGTTCAAAATGATGGCGCTGCCCAGGTTCCTCTAGTCTACGCCCTCCAGAACTATCCAGACCTGGTGCCCCAGAGATATTTTGCTGCTATCGAGTCTACTCAACGGGACCTGCTGTGGAATGGCGCGCCCCGAATAGCATTGCAGAAACTGACGCTGGGCTGGTTCGATGGAAGGTATAGCACTTCCCGATATTAGGAAATACTTTTGGGCGGCGCCCCTCTCGGCCATAAACCAGGGCACATACTGTGCAGGGAATGACCCGGGTTACGAAATGGACAGGTGGCTCCTGCCAGGAGGCAACTCTAAAGTCGCCCTTTACTCTCGACCGGGTAGACACCATCTTACGGGCCCTACCAAACACTCGGTCCAGCTATGGCACATCGCGCAGAAGAAATTGCTATGGGCAGGGAAACTTACCTTGGCTACCCCACTCTCGGCCTCGGAACAACTCGGTTCCCTTAGGCGGACCAAAGGGTTTCGTAATTGGGACCTGATTGGGATTTCACAAACTAAAGATCTGTGGGGCCCGACTGGAGTAGTATCCTTTGACGCACTACAACAGACCTATGACCTGGCCCAGACGGAACACTTCCGCTACCTCCAAATCAGACACACACTCCAGACTAACATCCCCCAGGGACACAACCCCCAGAGGCCTCACCTCTTGAGGATCGGCTGCTGGACGGCCATCTTCCGGAGAAGGCCATCTCACTTGCATACAAGAAACTCGTACACCACACCCCAGACCCGCTGACGGCCCTAAGGGGCAAATGGGAGGCGGATGGACTCGTCATCGATGACCAGGAGTGGAGAGACGCACTGGCATCCCCCAGAGAGGTAGCAATATCGGCCAAACTACGCCTAATACAGCTCAAAATCCTGCACAGAGTCTATCTGTCCGTCACGAGGATGGTGCTTATGGGTCGATGTGAGGGTGGGCTCTGCCGCATGGGATGTGGGGAAATAGGCACCTTCCTGCACATACTATGGGAGTGTCGAGAGATACAGGCCTACTGGTCCCGAGTGTTGGATTGTATGTCTGAGGTATGGGGTGTGGAGCTGAGACCCGAGGCGAAGAGGTGTCTTCTTAATATATGGGAGCCAACGGACCTTTCATCAAAAGGGAAACTGTGGGTCACATTGGGTCTAACAATAGGGAACCGTAATATTGCGAGCCTATGGGGGGCGGAGGCCCCACCTACTCCTGGCTCCTGGAAAAAGGACATGGACTGGAGCATGCTGCAGGAGAAGACACTGTATGTGGCTCGAGGGTGCCCGTGGAAGTGGGTGGCGGTTTGGTCTAATTGGAATATCTATAGGGCAAATATCTGTGAACCTCCAAGTACTGCCCGTGACGAAGAACTGACCGCTCTGTGAGCATGGTAATTATTGTTTATCCTAGATTTTAACGTGATTTGAATGTAACTGTAATCCCGGCAAATCAATGTTGTACTCGTGTATTGCCTGCATGCCCTGTAAGTGATACCGATGTTTGCCTGAGTTTTTGCAAATAAAAAGATTTAAAAAAAAAAAAAAAGAAAATGGACCTATCCCGTTGATGTGGGCTCCCTCTACTTAGAACTACCCTAGAGGAAATTATTGTTTGCTGAAATTCCTGTACTTCTTGCTAAACACATCATCACAAGCTGTCCCGAATAGAAACTAGATACACTGTTTGATCATTGAGCTGGGCTCAAAAGACTTCAGATATATATATGAAAGTGGATTAGCACTCCAGAATATAAAGAAATACTATGAAGCCCCCCGCTAACTATGGTATATTACTTGGTCCTTTGCCCATTGCGATGAACCTACCTTAGTTTGGATAGACTCACCACAGAAGCTAAAGGTGATCTACTCCCGCAATATGAAAGTGCGCAACAAAGTGATGTAACTCGGATGACTGCTATGGTAGTTGAAATCTGAAATAGGCTTAACAAAGAAATCTGGTAGTACGATGGACCTCCAACACCACTGTGGTTAGGCACCAGATTGAAAGTGGTGGTTTCCCTAACCAGTTTTTGAAACCAGGATAGAATCTGGATATCTACACTAAGGGCCAGATGTAGGTCACCAAATACCGGTCGGTAACGGCCGATTTCGGCCGTTACCGACCGGTATTTGGTGATTGAGATGCAGGGGGCCTATATTTTACAGAATCGGTAAATGTACCTATTCTGTAAAATACCGAATCGGTATATTTACCGAATGGGTCAATCAATATGTAGGTGGCACTGGAAACAGTGCCACAGGCCCCTAAGAATTCGTTATTTACCATGTAATACTATTGCATGGTAAATAACGTATTTCTGTGTACATGCACATCTGTGCATGTACACCTGTGCCATGTGACACACATACATACCCTGAGGGCATGTATGTGTGTCACATGGCACACACGCCTGAATCAGGGTTCAACAGGGTGTCAAAGTGACACCCTGTCCCCCTTGTAAATTCGGTAATTTTACGGAATCGGTATTTACCGATTCGGTAATTGACATTGGTTCCTATGGGCCTCATGGCCCATAGGAATCAATGGCAATTACTGATTCGGCAATTACCGATTCGGTAATTACCGAATGTTACAGATTCGGTACAATATTAGGTAAATATACCTACATTGCATTTACCGATTTTGTAAATACCGAATCGGTAAAATTCGGTATTTACGAATCGGTAAATGCCATTTACCTACATCGGGCCCTAAGTGAGGTGTGGGATGCAAATGGTATGATGCCATTTGCCAACCTACAAGCAGAATGACACTGGCATCTCAAACCTCAAGATCATTGTAGCTTACACTTGCATAGTCTGCAATTATTGACTCCGACAACGACAGCATGGAAGACTTCCCATCCAGAGAGAAGGCTTTTAACTGTCCAAGACCAGAAAGGTAGATTTACTTATATACGTCAGACTCGTGGTTAATAGGCCGCACAACTTGCCAGACCTTCAGTCCATGTGGGAGCAATGCATTGGGGAGTTGGGGACAAACTTTGCATGGAGGCACTCTTATTCCGTACAGTTATATCAGTTAAAGCAAGCTTGAGGTTGATCCAATTAAATCATTATCCACATGATGTATGAATGTATAAATTTGGATGGGCAGGTGATTTCGGTGTTTGGGTTGAGGGCAGAGAGTTATTTACCCTACAACACATGTTGGAATGCCCTGCACTAAGGGGTTATTGAAAAGAAATCTGCTGTGAACCGGAGGCGCTGTGGATTGAAAATTGCAGTATAAATAAAGAACATTCTTCTGGGGTTGGGGGTGTGCAACAGACACGTCTAGATATCAAAGACTATTTGTATACCAGGGTGTTATATTAGTCTTGGGAGACATTGCATGGAAATGGGGAAGTTCCTCACGGCAAATGGTCGCAGAATGGAACATAATCTGACTTGTTAAGGTGGTGTGTGAAGGATGTGGCACCTCAAAAACTATTTGTAATCTTTTGAGGAAGCTGGACTGAGCGAACTGGAGATGACTAAACTGTACAGTCTGGGCCAGCTTTTTATGTAGGAAGTGTTCCAAGGAAGCAATAGTAGATGTTGGTAATGACTGCGACTGAAACTACAGGGAAACGTATAATTATCAAAACATTGTTGAGGAGGAGGTTCAATGGTGTGTTCAAACTATCTGCTCAAATGCTCGTCCTTGCAGAATTGGAGGGTTACAGGGCGATGCTGATGTCGCCAAGCTGCTGCTACATAACTGGTCTCTATTGTTACACAGAAACGTCAATAAAATGTTTCATTAAAAGAAATACCAAAAAAACTAAAATGGGCTGCATCTCTTATACCCAGGACCCTGAACATTGTAATACATCTTTTTGCATTTCAGTGTGTTGTGATCTTGTTGCTTTTAGTATTTTATGAATGGAAATTATAAAAGACTTGTATGGTTTGGTGATGAGCTGGTGTATGTTGGCGGAAACATCCTTTACTCCGCATGTCTTTACCCCTAATTTTTTACTGCGCAAAAACTTTTACTATGCAGGGCTTTACACCGCAAACTGTTACAACGTATTCCCCAAAGTAACGCCTTCCTGGAGTTAGAATAGTAATTACGTTGTAATGGGGAATGGGTTGCAACGGAGTGCGTTGTAAAGCACTGCATTGTAAAAGATTTAGTGGATTAAAAACTGCAGGATAAAAGCATGCGGGGTAACGTCATACAACCGTATGTCAGTGCCGAGCAAAGAAATTCACCATTATGTGGAGAAGATGGAATAACTTTTATGGATGAGATTCGCCTCATTGCAGCTAGTTGTATGTCTAGCGGGTGGAAATGTGAGTAGTAGAAGCTTTTCTAGGTATCTATATTTGATTTATCTGGACCTTTCTTCTACACATACCTACTGGTGAGTGGTTACTGAGTGAGTGATAATGACTAGCTGTAAAAGTTACTCAGTTCTTGAACTGTCATTGTTTTCCAGTTTTTATTGGAAACGTAACACTCTCTGTAATGTATGTTGTATAATGTTTTTGGTAAGTGTTTGCAAGGTGCTATTTAAAACTCTATCGATACAAAAAGAATTGCATAGGCCCAGCCCAAATGGATTAGGGTAACAACTGAACTACAGTTGAGTAGTACAATGAAGTACTGAGACTGTCTTTATTTCGGGGTCAACCCTAAAGATAAGCTAAATGACCTAAACCAGCCGCCAATGCACCGTTCCCTGTGTTCAGATTAGCTCTGTCTACGGAACCTGTACATTATCCATTCATAAGTATGTTTTTTTGTTTTTGTTAAAAAAAAAAAAAAAATGTTGTAAAGAGTTGGCAGATTTTAGTGAACGATGGTTTGTGTGCATTGCTTTATGCCTCTCTCAGTAGTGCAGGATGGTTACGTCTGCTTTTCTTTCTTTTGTTTCCCCATCGCCTTCCTGTCCCCTGTGTGCGGATGCTCGCCTCCTTGTAGAGTTGGCCAATTAACGGCGGGAAGAGCCTTGCCCAGGAGCCCTCCCAGCGGGGCCTGCTGCTGACAGGGTGAGTACAAGTTGAAGGGGAGTTTCTGATTTTTCACTAGACCTGCCTTGCAGCTGTTCCAAGTACAGCCTGGGTGTGTTTTAGTTTTCTCTCAAAAATCCTGATAACAGCAGAACAGCATAAACATTTCTGGGCTGCAGAACGGAGGTCTCCCCAGGGTGCTGCGATCCATGCGCGGCAGCTGCCCGGAGCCTTTCTGGACGCACCCCTGGCTTAGACTTGTGGCCCAGGGCCAGATCCCTGCTGTGGGCATACACAGCTAGGTTTCTGTCGGTTACCTGGGCTTATTGGTCAGAACTCTGCCTGCTGATCAGTGTCTGGTCTTTAAAACACCCTCTCTCCTGCAACCCATTGAGTACTGCTGCTTGTTGTTTTGGTACTTTTTAGGTCTAGCATTGATTTTAGCGGTCTCTTCAGCACCATGTGTAAAACAAAAAAAAGTTCATAATAAAATACATGCACCTATATGTGGGTGCACACACACCCCTCCCCCCGACTGCTGGGCATCTCCGTTATGTTTATATTTACATGTCTATTTTTTTTATTTTTATTTTTTGCATATGTATGCAATAACAAATCTAAACCTTGCACACTTGCTAGTGCAAGACCTATTGTATTTGCCCCTGCTGGTTCTTGATATAGCTGCAAAATATTAATATTTAGCTTTGTTCTTAGGAATACCCTGAATTCCAGTGTTAAACACCAAGTGCTCCAGATGTTGTGGTATAAGTGTCTAATACAAGTCTAGGTTTATCTTGCCTTCTTGGAGGAACTCCTTATCACAAACACAAAAAACTTTCTTTGCTGATGGCTTTCAGGAAACGACTATAACATTTATTCGAAAAATCTCTCAAACAATAACCGATTAGTCCCAATTTATAGCCAGGAGGCTCCTTACTTCCATAAGGTTTTGGTGCGCTGCTTATATACTAAAATAACCCTTCTTACTCACTCCCTACGTGTTGGTGAAACATTATTGGCTGCAGGTGGCCTCCTACAAGATTCTCCTCTTATCCCTAATTGATTGGAGTGGTTTGATGGGCCTGTTCCCCTCTAAAACTGGCTGGCTGTCTGGGGCAAAAAAACTCCTTCCAACGTTTTGGCGATTCAGCCAGCACAGGAATGAACTCCTGGGATTCATCTTGTGCCAGTCATGGAAGGTGAGACTCCCTGAGGAACTGAGGGCTGTTCATGGTGAATCTCTATGCCACTATCCTTCCTGCATTTCCCTACAAGTAGGAGAATCCCGCTGAGACCATAGGGGCACAGCCAGGTTCCCAAAAGGGCTTTTCAAGTAATATAGGGAGTTACATGGCCCACCCCATGACCAACTAGTGTGGTTCACTGTACTGACATGGAGGTCGTATTGTAACCCGTGGTTGCACATGGGACAGCGGTATCGGTGGCCCAGGAGATGGGGAAGGTGGAGAGGGGTTGCACCCTCCTCCATCCCATCCAGCCATCGATGCCACGTTTAAAGCTTGGCCTCCACAGCCCTCTGAATATGTAATGCTCGGTTTCCTACAGACAGTGGTATAATCAGACAGTGGCCACTTGCTAAACCACATTTTAAGGCGTTTTGCAGTTCACAAAATGACCAGCCCTACTTGATGTCCTGACTGCATGTAAGAACATACTTTTCCATCCATATCTTCCCTGCCTGATGTTAGGAAGGTCTGACTCGAATTTGCATTAGTGGAAGAGTAAACCTTGTGATTTTGTCACATGATCCATGTCTGCCCGCGTGCTGCCACATACGGCTCATATCAAGTTTGCATCTCCAACAGTGATGATTCATCTCTTTCACGGAAAACATGACCGATCTTATGACTGTTTCCTGTGCACTGAAGCTGCTGAAAGATTCCATCACTTTGGAGGGGGGCTGGTGAAATGATGCTCCGGATTAAAGTTGCCCCAAACTGCGTGTTCAAGGATTTTGTTTTACATTTGCACAATGTTTGTAGGAGGCGTGGGGAGAGGTGAGGCAGGGGGGATTGAAAGAGAGGTGGTTGGAGTGGCATGACAAGGGAGGGATGTTAAGGTGGGCAGACTAGTGACAGCCATTCATCCTCAAACAACGCTGTTTGATTTCGAACACTTAGTTGCGTGTTCCAAGTATCCGCTGCTTGGAAAATTAGACACAGTTTTACCAAACATGGCAACTACAGTGCATGCATGGAGAGATCACTTGTCCACCAAGCTCCTTCCTCCTGCAGAACTAGCAGAACTTGATCCCCACACATCGGAGGGCAGGGCAGTCTGTGATGGAACTTGACTTGGCAGGTTTCTGCTCTCCCTCTTCCAAGAAATGAAGGTCCCCCAGGCCTTCCTCCTGAAGTTAGACCACCCACTAGGCTACCAGGCAGGACACCCCATCACATCCAATGACGGGGGTCGTATTGTGAATTTATCAAGCTACTTTCTGTTGCAGCGTGTGTGTCTTCCCGCTTTTTAGATTATGGGGGTGGGGAAGGGGGAGTGGATCAGGGGAAGTTGGAGTGGCTTGCTGCTGTTTTGGGAGGGACCTCGGGGTGGCTGTAAACTTGTCGAAGAAGGCAGCCTGGGGTTTTTCCAGACGTTGCTGAACACATGTTCATAGCTGTATATTTCATTTGGCTGATTTACAAAAATGCAGCTTTTATCTCCATAGTTTTTATCTTGGAGAAATCAGTGCATTATGCAGCCAGAATTCAGCAAGGAAGCCTATTACATCTCGTCCCAGAAGGAACATACACATCCTTCTACTGTTAGCAGATGTGGGAGTGCTACAGGGGGCGCGAACACATTTTTTAATGTGCCATTAGGGGAGGAAAGCACCCAGCTCTTAAATGTATACTATAAATATTTCATGTGAAAGGTCTCCTAATGCGACACACCTATCATTCCATAGCATTGAAACCAATAATGTAATGGCCCACACCGGAATGTTCCTAAAAGTGACATTTCAGTTCAGTTTATTCTTTTCCTCGCCTGTGCTCACGAGGAGCAGAAATGGCAAGCGTTGAAAGTTCTGTAGCCAAAATCTGGAGGAGTGAATGCTTATGCCTTGGAGCCCCACTTCCCCCTCTGTAGCGCCAAGTGAGCCCTGAGATCTGGCCTCTGTAGGAGGAGAGCTCACAGGTACATGTCGGGGTGGAACAAACGTGAGGTTACTCTTGGTGTTTCTTGTCACCTTCATCGGAATGTGACTGGGTTCCGCGTCCAGCCTAACTCTGCCACTCCTGGGATTGCAACAGACCAAGTTTGAGGCGCCTTATGGACTTGGTTTGCCGAAATGGCTTTGATGGTATTTATGCTTTTATAAATGCAAGTCATGTGAGGGGAGTCTGGTAATCAGTCACACTGAAGAAAATGTGGCAATTGATGGCATTGCCTGAAAATGGAGAAAAACAACTGTAATGAAAATATAATTTATATAAAATATATAATGAAAATGTGATGATGTAAAGCATCCCCAAATACAGATTTCTCAAAATTGTACTTTTCACAGTGCATATTTGGGGGTGGGGTGTTTTCTGACTTTGAATGAGTTCAGTAGTTGGAAAAACCATTGAATGAGTTCAGTAGTTGGAAAAACCATTGAATGAGTTCAATGGTTTTTCCAACTACTGACTTTTCAGAATATTATTCTGTCTCCCACTAGCATGCATAGTGGCACGGACCCTCCACGAAGCCATACCCTTTGGTCAGTGCTTAATTTGAGACGATGGTTGCAGGTGGAGCCACCCAGTACTCTTAATATTTATTTTATTTTCAATCCTATTTTCCTGTTACACTTTGACCCAGAGCAAAAGAGAGAAAGACCGTAATGGGGAAAGAAATAGAATGACAGAAAACAGTGAAAAAAGGAGAAAGTGGGAATAAAGAATCTGCTAGAGGGACAAGGAGTGTAGGGTGGTGGATGAAAGAGGCATGGAGTTCAGTCATGACTAACCCTTAGTATCATGCAACTCCACGATACAGCAGTGTAGAGCATGGGCTTCTGAGAAAGTTTGGGCACAGTCCCATATATTATTTTTGCAAATTAAGCATGCATTGGTCAACACTCACCTTGACGACACCTCATCCCCTCATTGCACCATCTTTCTACTTTATTCATTTGGGTACACTTTTATGTTGGTTTGTAAGTCTCAAACTTGGTCTTCCACCTGTGATACTGACTAAGATGCACCTTGCCCATGTGTCATAGGCCAAGATGTGGTTGAGGCCTAAACAAAAGTACACTGGTTGAAATAATCACAGCAAGTAACCGTAGGTGTTTGGTGTTAGTGGCAGTTTGATGGCTAAATTGCTCTGAAATCAGAGCTCTAATTTGGACTTCCTCTCTAGACTATTGTGTAATGCTGGCCAATGCATTTTATCTGTTTGTGCTTCACTTCACTTTCCGGCTTGTCAGCACTTAGTAATGGGGAACTCACAAACCTCTGCCCTACCACCCACATGCCATACAAGGCAACCTGTTTAAAAAAAACGAAACCAATATCCAGGGTGCTGTACAAAACCTCTTACTGGAATTTCCCTATTTCAACCCTTCAGATCTTGTTTTGAAAGCCTCATTGTATGGCCTTGAATGGCTTTTCTTTGGCATGTTCCTAATACTGGATCATAATTTTCTAAATCTGTACCCGGCCTTTTGTTTACAAATAAATTAATTTCTAGCTATAGCTGTAGGAGGCTGGCTTAGTATATGGTGCTCACTTATTTAAGTGTAGCACCCTGCACTAATCCAGACAATCCTTATGGTGATTTTAGTGGTCTTAGACAACCTTAGGAAGCTCTCGAAGTGGTAGCTGTGGAGAGCAGCCTTTAGGCTTAGTCCAGAAGGAGTGTAAAGTAGCTTGTTTTACCAGAACGTAATCTTATTGGTATAGATTAAGTGAAAAAGAACCACACAGTGTATTTATAAAAATATGTATTTATTATAAGACACTCACTAACGTATACAAATATCTCCTACCCGGAGATATAGGCAATGCACATAATACTTTGCAAACAAAACAGGTAAGTAGCACCTATACACTGTGGCCATTGGGCGGGGACCAAACCATATACTAAAATAGAGGGATGCGAACCACGACCGAGTTGAAACTATACCCAGAAGACCCTAGAAGTGCTGGGGACCACCCAAGGGTAAGTCGCTGCTGCAATTTTAAAGAAGGACCCTTCCCAGTGGACCTTGAAAAATTCCAGTGGAAGGCAGAAAGTTGGAGAGCCACCCCACCCGTGGATACACTAGGAACTAGTATACCTACACCAGGGAAACTGGGTGCATAGGTGCAAAGTGGCGTCGGAAACTGCCTTCAAACTCAATGGAGGACTTCAGGAAGATGCCGCTGTGCGGTGGAACCAAGATGATGAGTACCTGTAAGCAGAGGGGACCGAGTCTATGCCACGCTGGAGTGACCAGGAGGCATGGAAGACGAATGCCCACCGATGTCGGGTGTTGCAGGAGAGTTGACGGTGGCCTTGGACCTGCACCTGTGCGGACCAGGCAACACTGTGGAAGACCAGGAGCCGTTCACAAGCTGTCCCACGTCTGATGTCGTGAGTGGGTCGGTGTCTGTCTGGAGCTCCAACAAGCCTTGGCAACAACAAACAATATTTAAAACCAAAAAGGTGCATTGACAGCACCAGCAAGGTCCAAGTGACTCGCCACAAGCAGGGGAGTCGGAACAGGCCCGAGCAATCAGGGGAGCCCACTGGAAACAAAGAAGACCCTCAAGAGGACCCACAGGCCAGAGGCACTGGAGTTGCGAGAGGATCTCCAGCATCTCACCAAAGGTCCATACCCACAGTGCAAGAGATGTGGTGAGGACGATTATCTTGGCCACAGGAGATGATTGAGGTGGATGCTACTTTGAGTCCAAAGATCTGAGGAAAAGAGCCAACAAGCCTTTGCAATGGCAAGCCGACGCGGTGCAAAGGGGTTCGGTTCCTGTGGCTCCGACAAGGGATACTGGCCTCAAACTCTGAGAGGACCTTGCAGGCCTCGAGGGAAGTGAAGGACCACCACCAGTGTTGCTGAGCCTTTTGGAGTCTTTGGGTGCCCAGGATCACCAGACCAGTCTGATTCGTTGCGGTGCCTACAGATGCAGGGAAGTGAATCCTTCACTTCAAGGCAGATTCCTTCAGGTGCCTTGGATGCCCACAGGCCTTGGAAGAATCCTGTATGGAGCACAGACATAGACGTTGCAGCAGACAAGCAGGACAAAGAGACCAGGTGCAGCAGGAGTCTTCCCAGTTGCATGCTCGGTGCCCAGAGCAAAGTTCAGCAAAGTTTAGAGTGTCCAGACAGTCGAAGTAGTGGTGTCTTGATATGAATCTTGTCTCATGACCAATCTAGGGAACGACCCACAGGTAAGCCCTTAAGTACTCTAAGGAAAGGGTTGGGGTGATTCAGGGTTCCCTCCCAGGGGAGGGGTAGGACAGGGGGTGGGGGGGGGGGGGGGGGAATACTCTCATGTCCTTTGTCCTGTTTCACGGCAGAGTGGGAGCCAACAGGTCCCTGAGCTGGTTTGAACTGGAGTATGCAAGGAGGGCCCCAAATGTGTCCCTCAAGCAGACTGAATAGCGCTTGCAAGTGCCCCCACCCTATCCTAATATACTAAGCCCTGTCTGAGAGGTGGTGACACCTCCCTGTGACAGGATGCCTATTGTCCTGCCTTCCTCTGCTAGAGCTTGGCTCAGCAGCAGGAGGGCAGAATCGTGTTACTGGTCGGCAGCAGTGGTGTTTGCTCTCCGGGTCTAGAATACTGGTATACCGGGAGACTAAGGGCCTCCTGGAGGAGCTTTACAGTGCATGGAATCATACCTCCCACACTGATTCCAACATTTTTTATACCAAATTCGACAGGGTTAGTTTCAGCCAGTTTAGAGGTGGTCATCGCGTAATGAGGCATGGCCACTTTATGTATCGTAATGTCTGATGCACTTACAACCCGGGAGAATGGGCTCCGAAGGTCATAGGGGTGTTCTGCACATGCAGAGGCACCCTCACACCTAAAACGAGCACCCTGCCTTCAGGACTGAAAGGCCTGCCTTAGGGGTGACGTATAGGTTTTAAGTACAGTGACTTCAGATATAAGAAACGTATCTCTGTTGTAAGTGGTTCTAGCACCACCATACACAGGCTGCAATGGCAGGCCTGTAGTCACAATTTGAGTTCTCTCCTGGGTGGCATTATACATGCTGCAGCCCATGGGAGACCCCTGGTGTACCTATGCCCTGGGTACCTCAGTACCATATACTAGGGTATTATACCCCAGTAGCCAATCTGGGATATACCCAAATACTTACTGTAGGAAGGTAGGATCCTTCTGTATGGCTACCCCCACTTTTTTCCTGGTGCTTTCTCCCTTAAACTGGCTATAGTGAGTACTTCGCTACATCCCAGTTTAGCTATTGGTGTACCCTTATAAGTCCCTAGTATATGGTACTGAGTTACCCGGGGCATAGGTACACCAGGGGTCTCCCATGGGCTGCAGCATGTACTATGCCACCCATGAGAGACAACTCAAATTATAACTATAACTACGGGCCTGCCATTGCTGCCTGTGTAAGCTGGTGCTAGCACCACTTACAACAGAACAGGTTTCTCTATATCTGAGGTCACTGCACCTAAAACCCATAAGTCACCGCTAAGGCGGACCTTTAAATCCTGATGGCAGGGTGCTCCGTTCTAAGTGAGAGGGTGCCTCTGCATGAGCAGAACACGCCTACAACTTTCGGAGTCCATTCTCACGGGTTGTAAGTGCATCAGCCATTATGATACCTAGAGTGGCCATGCGTCATTACGCGATGAACATCTCAAAACTGTCTGTAACGATCCCTGTTGTGTTTGGTACCAAACATGTTAGAATCATACGTGTGGGAGGTATGATTCCATGCACTATAAAGCTCCTCCAGGAGGATCTCGGTGCTCTCTGTAATAGTCTTCTAGACCCGGACAGCACAACATGGCTGCTGCCGACCAGAGACACGATTCTGCTGTCCTCCTGCTGAGCCAAGCTCAAGCAGGGTAAGGCAGGAGAATAGGTATCTTATCACAGGGAGGTGTGATCACCTCTCAGACAGGGTTTAGCCTATTGATGCAGGGTGGGAGTGCTTGCCAGTGCACCCAGTTTGCTTGAGGGGCACATTTGGTGCCCTTCTTGCAAAGTCCAGTTCAAACCAGCTGAGGGAGCCGTTGGCTCCCACTCTGGTAGGAAACTGGACAAAGGAGTATCCTCCCCACTGTCCAAATCCGTCCCCTGGGAGGGAACCCGGAAACATCCAAAACCTTTCCTTATGGTACTTAAGGGCTTACCTGTGGGTGGGGTCTCCTAGATTGGTCATTGGGCAAGATTCATATCAAGACACCATTTCATCTTCTACCATATGGGCACTCAGGACTTCGCTATGGGTATCAAGACTGCAACTGGAAAGACTGCTGCTGCTCTTGGTCTCGTCGACCTGCTCGTCTGCTGCAGTTTCTGTGCTCCATTCAGGAACCTTCCAAAACCTGTGGGCATCCAAGACACCCAAAGCAATCTCCTTTTGAGTGAAGGAGTCGCTTCCCTGCATCTGCAGGCACCGCAACAAAGCTGACCAGTCTGCTGATCCTGGGCTCCCACGGACTCCGAAAGGCTCAGCAACAGAGGTGGTGGTTCTTCACATCCCTCGAGGCCTGCTCTGTCCTCTCACCGAGTTTGAGGCCAGTATCCCTTGTCAGAGCTGCAGTAACTGAACCCCTGTGCACTGGGTCGACTTGTCGTTGCAAAGGCTTGTTGGCTCTCTTCCTCAGATCTTCGGGCTCCAAGTAGCCTCTACCTCAAGCATCTTCTGTGACCAAGATCTTCATCCTAATCGTATCGCTTGCACTGTGGGCCTGCATCATTGGTGAGCTGCTCAAGATCCTCTCGCGACTCCAGTGCCTCCGGCCTGTAGGTCCATTTGAGTGTCTTCTTTGATTTCAGCGGGCTCCCCTGATTGCTCGGGCTTTCTCTGACTCCCATGCTTGTGGAGAGTCACCTGGACCTCGCTGGTCCCAACACTGCACCTTTTTCGCTTTCCACGTTGTTTGCGGTTGCCAAGGCTTGTTGGTGCTCCCGACGGACACGGCCCCTCAACTCTCGACATCTGATGTGGGACAGCTCGTGATCTGCTCTTGGTCTTCCACAGTGTCGCCTGGTCCACACAGTTGCAGGGTCACCGTCAACTCTCCTGCAACACCCCACATTGGTGGGAATTTTACTTTTGTGCCCCCGGGTCACTCCAGAGTGGCATAGACTCTGTCCACTCTGCTTGCAGGTGCTTCTCAACTTGAATCCACCTTCGGATTCCCCTCAGACACTTTCCACTTCTTCACCAGCGACATCTTCCTGAATTCCCCCACTGATTTCGAAGGCTGTTTCTGACGCCACTTGACACCTATGCACCCTGCTTCCCTGGTGTAGGTATCCTGTTTCCTAGGGTATCCACAGGTGTGGTGGCTCTCCAACCTTCTGTCTTTCATGGGGTTTCTTCAGGGTCCGCTGAGAAAGGTCCTTCTTCTTTAAAATAGCAATTGCAACTGCAACTTACTCATTGACTTGATTGAGCCCACCGTTGAATACCCACTCTGCACACTGCCTCCGTGGGGTTCCTGGTTGCTTACCTTTGGTGGGTCCTTGGGTCCACGGCACTTCTACGTCCTCTGGGTACAGTCTTCATTTGAGTTGTGGTTCACATCCCTCTACTTTAGTATATAATTTGCCTGGCACAGGTAAGTGAAATAAATGCTTTGCAAAAGCTTATGCAGTGTTTACAATTGAATGCAGGTTCAAATGCAGTTGATTGAAATACAGGTAAGTCAACATGTCGAAATTACTTTTCAGATTACTTTTCAGTTACTTTTCTGAATACTTTTTAAGTAACTTTTTGTACTCTGTGTGATATGCCTAGATATCACACTGGGACATTCCCTAGAGGAAAAAGAAAGTAAAATCCGTTTTGCACACTTGTAGTTTTTCAGGTTTTCATACAAATCAACTGCACGCTTACAACATTTATCAAGGAAAAAGTCTGTGTATTCCTGTGGAGAGTAATGAAGTTATCGGGTAACAGGTAAGTACACGTTATATGGGGTTAAGTTTCAGGGGTTAGAACAAGGGTTCCCCCAGGGTCAAGGATGCACTCTGAAAGCACCCTTAGCGGCACTATGGCGGCCGGGTGCAGAGTGCTGAGGCCCAGTGTTATCCAATAGGGGATAGGGGGGCTCCGGTTGGTGGCTGCTCACGAGCAGGCCACAGGGTTTTGGGTGCAAAGCTCCTGGTGTTCGGCTCAGGGCAAAGGGGGATCAGAGTCAGCACCCAAAGTACACCTGCAGGGGTGGCTGGGTGCAGGGTGCTGTTTTGGTGTCGTGTGCCCTGTTGGTTCAATGGGGATTCTCCGGTTTTGACAAAGACTGCAGGCTCGGGGACGAAGATCTTCTGGAGGTGACCACCAGTTGGAGAGGTAAGTTGGGATGCCTGGAGATGCTGGGACACCGCTGGTTGTACCACCCAAGGCCGTGGGACTTTGGGTGCAAGGGTATCTGTAAGCGTCTGGCTTTCTTACAGCTCCGGTTGCGCTTTTGGGGATCCTCCAGAAAGGAGTCATGGAGTGTCATGGAGAGGGTCGAGGCAGGTCAGAGATCACCACATCTCAGGTCAGGATCACTGGGAAGACCTCCTCGTGGTGTTGGGCCACTTGAACTTGGGCTGGGGCATCGGGTGCATAGTGGTGCCGACTTGCGGATTTGGCCAGTAGCCAAAGTCTGTGGGTGAGCAAATCCGGTGCTCACAGGAGACCGTGTTTTCTGTAGAAGGCAGGGCAGGTCCTTGTGGTTCTTGAGATTGCTGCCTGCATGACACACCGGGATTTCGCTTCTGCAGGTTCAAGGTGGGGACAGGCCAGTAGGGTTGGGGCCAAGTCAGTGGGCTCACTCCTCCGGTCCTCCTTCTTCTTGGTCGGTTCTTGTCTAAGGAGGCAAGGTGCAGGGGTGCCCCTAAATATTAGATTATGGGGCGTTACAGGTAAGTAAAGGTTGGGACTCCCTGTTATGCCACCCTCCAGTGGGAGGGGAGCATATGCCTCCCTCTGGTTGGCTGGACCCCCCCATCTTTAAAATGCCAGGGACTGAGATTTGTGCTTCACCTCGCCTCCCCCACCTGGGGGGGGGGTTGGCAAAGGTGGGCACACCTCCCTTCCTCACTTGGTTTTACCGACGATTCTCACACCCAAAGTGGAGGTCCGAATCGGTGGGGGCCAGTTGCTGGAAGCAGAAAAAGGCCTGGGGAAGCTCACAAAGGTGGCGAGACTTTGAAGCTTCCCCTTCGTGGACCCTGCCCATCCTGGGGGAAGAGGCTTGGCTCCTTGTCCCAGGATATGCATAGTTTCAGACATCCGAGAGCAGCAGGCTGTTGACCCAGGGGTCCAGAAACCTGTCTGGTGGTGGCAGCTGGTGAGCAGCCACTCAGCCTGGACAATAGTGTTAAGTAGTTTTTCAGGGGGCATCTCTAATATGTCCTCTGTGTGCATTTTCCATGCAATCCCACACTGGCATCAGTGTGGGTTTAATGTGCTGAGAAGTTTGATACGAAACTTCCCAGTTTTCAGTAAAGCCATTATGGTACTGTGGAGTTCGTAATGACAAACTCTCAGCACCATATACATTTAATGGCATTACTGCACTTACAATGTCTAAGAATTGGCTTAGACACTGTAGGGGTACAGAGCTCATGCACCTGCACCTTCACCACTGGTATAGTGCACCCAGCGGAAGGGGTGTGTTCTATGCCAGGGCAGTGGGTCGTAGGCGTGGCACATAGTGAAGTGTGCCATGTTGACTCTTCACTTTGTTCTGCTCCAAAACACGCAGCCTGCAAAGGCAGTGTGTGTAAAGGTACAGGGCCTCTAAGGGTGGCACAATAAGTGCTGCAGCCCTTGGAGGCCTTCCCAGGACATTGTGCCCTTGGTATCTGTGGTACCATTTACAAGGGGCTGACCTGTGGCCACAGAGTGCCAATTGGATTTTGTTTTCAATGCAGTTTTAGGGAATGAACATAGGCCCTGGCTACCTGTTTGGCAGGAGCCCATGGAACACTCAAAGTACATCAGCAGTTTAGCAAAAAGTGAGGGCAACCTTGCAAAAAGAGGGCACTTTCTTACACTCTACAATTGGCTTATGATCAAATACTTTAAAAGTCAAATCGGAAGACCAATCTAACCGCAGCCATAATATCCTCCAGACTAGAACCAGTGGCTTTAGAGGCCATAGCCCCTCTCACTCAATGAACCCTGAAAAGGGAGACCTCAATTCTGTCTTCGGACAACAACCATGTAACCCAATGGGCCAAGGTAGCTGAAGAGACCTGGCGGAAAGGTTTCTGCAAAGAGACCAACAAATGTTCTGTAAAATCGCTTCGCAATTCATGCGTACTGTCTTCATAACACTCCAGACACTTGACAGCACACAATTTCTGATGATGTGGAAAAGCAGGGTAACTAACATCTGAAATCAGTTTTGGTACGTCTAGTTCTAGTAATTGACACCCCCAAAGTAGTAAATATTCTACCTACTAAATCCAAGACCATCCCATCCGAGACCAGTCTACAGGAAATCAGACATAAGAGGAGAGTGAGTTCCGCCGACAATTGTTTGTGTGAAAGACCCTTGTTTTCAGGCCAATCTCTGATGAAACCTAACACTATGGCCACATCCCACACTATGGAATACTTTGGCTGAGGTGGACGGACCATCCTGATACCGTTTATCAGGTTGATGACAAGTGGATGGTCACCTACCGGTTTACCATCCAGATGGGGATGACCTGTTGAGATTACCAATCTGAAATTTTTAATCGTGCTATTAGCCAGACACTGACTAGCAGTATCTGTCGAGAAATTCACAATCATATAAATTCTGGATCCCACCGAATCCACACTCCGCTCACTACACCAACAAACCAATCTACACCAGGTTGCTTCATAGCGTTTGTACGTAGAGGGAGCCCAAGATTCTGACGGGAAGAATGCATCCTGTGAAACTCCTGTCACTTGACAGCGTTGCCTGAAAGTGTCCAAGCCGTGAGGGATAATAGCCCATGAGTCACCAACAGCTGTGGCAAGCCCATCTGATCTGCGAGAAGATCCGGGCAAGATGGAAGACGCACCGAAGGTGCAAAGGACAGATAAAGGGCCACTGGGAACCATGGCTGTGTCTTTTAACAGGGGTTGATTAGAACTAACTCCGTCCACTGTCAACTCACCTGCGCAAATACCCTCTGAATTATGGTGAAAGGGGGAAATTCATACAGCAGCCCCGTTGACCAAGACTGGAAAAAGGCATCTGAACCGATTGCCTGTGGATCTGGTCTCCAACTGTAAAAGAGGGGAAGTTGCTCGTTTACTCGAGATGCAAATACGTCCATCGTATAAGTACAGTAGTAAAAATTCAGAAGTTGAAAGATCCTGGGGTGAGGCCTCCAATCCTTGGAGTCACGCAGGAATTGAGGAGTTCCAATCCGATGCCACATTGTACCTGCCCGGAATATATTCCTCCATCACAGATCTGTGATGTTGGAGGCAATAATGCCAAAAGTCCATGGCAATCTCCACTTGGAGGCGAGATCTCATCACACCCAATCGACTGATGTATCAGGTTGCCTATACATTGTCCATTCTCAACAAAATTTAATAACTTTTTGCACGGAGACAAAGTACGAATTGCAAAAGAACCAGCCAGGAGTTCCAGACAATTGATATGAAGATGTAGTTCCTCCGGGGACCACCTGCCCCCTGTCTCCACAGAGCTGCAACAGAAACTCCAGCCCCACCAATTGGGATCAGATTCTATTATCACCTCCAGAATCGAAGCAAAAATGGTCTTGCTGTTACATCAAGACATTGCCATCCTGGCCTCCTCTGACAGAACAATCTGTTCCAAGTAAACTAAACCCCTGCGACGGTGCATGATCTTCAAATGCTGCAGGGCCTGATTAATGAAGGGGGCTGTAAAATATCACCTGAATGGAGGAAGCTATGAATCCTACAAGGCGAGCCAAGATTCTCAAGGATATAGTCTGAGAGGCAAGTCTCTCCCCAACTCCTTCTTGGTGGAAATCTGCTTTTTCATTGAAGCAACAGCTGGGCTAAGATGGAATCCACCTGGATTCTCAGGAACTCCATTGTCTCAAAGGGAATCCTAATAGTCCTTTCCGAGTTGATCACGAACCTCCAATCCTGGAGGAGCTGGGTTGTTCAAGAGACCTGAAGAAGGACCAAGAATGTCGTCTAAATATATGATCAGCCAAACCTCCCGCTCCCTGAGGTATTGAAGCACCGGTCGAAGTAGCTTAGTGAAACATCAAGGAACTGAAGACAGGCTGAATGAATGGTGGTAAACTCGAACCACTGATGACTCCACTGAAAATATAGGAATTGCTAGATAAGCATTCTCGAGGTCGAGAGGAACCATCCAGTCTCCGTCTTGTAAAAGATCTCGCAACAGGTGTATGCCTTCCATCTTGACATAGTGATACACTATCCATGAATTAAATTCTTTGAGATTGAGAACTAAGCGGAAACCCTGATCTTTTACTTCAGGACCAAAAATATAGTGCTGACATAACCTTGAGGGTGAGGGGTCGATTTTGCAATAGAGAAGACACTTCGTTGTCTATGAAATTGCTCTCTGTTAGGG